>NC_056736.1:349871409-350103909 GCF_019279795.1 Protopterus annectens | reverse complement strand
CCAAGTGGACATGATCTGCTGCAATAAATCCTTTTTGTTTTCCTTTTTACTTCAATTGTTGTATCTTTCAGCTTTTCCCGGTTAGGGGTCGCCACAGCGGAAGTCCGGTCCGCTAATGATTGGCAGTAGAATTTTACATACCGAGTTGCCAGCTCTGACACAAATCCTTCAATGAAGGTATGCCCATTCACGCATGTCTCCACACAGAAGACGCTTTAGCTGAGAATAGAACAGGACAACGTCTTTTTGTGAGGCGACAACGCTACCGCAGAACCACCACCACAGTTTGTACGTTTTTCAGAATTGCAGTAGTTGTATTTGCCTAGTTCAAAAATATTACCACTTATGGTCATTTTTTGTATCGTTCACTGGATGACAATTACTCTGTATCTTCCAGACAGGTCTGCTAGTCTTCAGCCTGTCCCTTTCATAGGTTCATAGATTTCATTGGTATATACTATGAAAACAACAACCAGGGTCTTTATAATCCTAGCCATGCAATCCAATCCAGATGTGTCCCTATGTGTTATAGACATTTATTAGGAGGGGGCAAGTTAATTAGGAAGTTTCTAGAGGTTATACAGGATGGTGTATGTTAGTTTGGGCATTACTGTCTGTCACTGTCTATCAGAGATACTGGAGCCAGACTGGAGTGAATGTATGATTTCCTATCCATTGGTCAAAGTTACACTTTGAGATACATAGCTGTCTCACCAATATGTCTTACTTATGTCACAAGTAAAATTTAAATTATTGAGGCATTATACTCAATGACAGGTCTGATAAGGGTAGAATACAGTGGCACTCTGACTTCCTTGGACTTGCGTGCCACACTCTTACTTATACATTGGGTGACAGAGAATGATTTTCTTACTACCTTGGCCACATGTTAGTCAAATACCAAATGACTGTCTACACATGTTCCCAGACCCCTGACTACCAGGTCAACTCTTAGGTATGTCTGACTGATGGAATAATTAGCCTGGGTGGCAATTTTCCCAAAAGGCACTATAATGCATTTCTTGACAGTGAGTTTTACTCCATGACTTTGGCACCAGTCATTTGTCTGTTTTAGACCCTCCGGTAAGATGTTTGTGTCATGGTGCGGGATCTATGCAACTCCCAATTTGCAGTCATTTGTGAACTTCGTTAGCCAAAGCCCTTGACTTTAGCCTTTACCTCTGAAAAGTAGATGCCAAATAGGAGTGGCCCCAGCACAGAGTCCTGAGGTACCCCACTGGTGACTGGTCTCATAGTGGAGGTGGTATCATCAATCCTGACTTGCTGGTTTCTGTCTGTGAGCCAACTGGCAATCCAGCAAGTTATGAAGGGGTTTATGCCCAGTATTGTGAGTCTGTCAACTCTACCTTAGTGGGGTATTCTATCAAACACCTAGGCCAGGTCCACATAGGCAGTATGTACTGCTTTCTCCTCATCTATTGCTTTGATGACCATCTCAAAGAAGCTCACCAAGTTTAGTCGGCATGACCTTCCAGTGACTAAGCCAAACTGGGAGGGATCCAGCATCTGAAGGTCGCCTATATCTTTGTTGAGCATTTCCATTATAATTCGTTCCATGGCTTTGCATGCCAGACTAGTTTCTGGGACTGGCTGATGCTGCACCCTTATATGTAAGTAGTAGGCTAGCTGTCCTTGTGGGCAATTTTAAGACTAGTCAAGTTCCCTCAAAGGTAAGAATCAAACCCCGTACCTTGTGTCTGTGAGGTAACCATCTTAATCATTATGCCAGTCTCAACTCATCAAAATGGGTTAACCTTTGCAGTCCTCCATTCTAGTGGTACAAAGCCTATTTTGTGGCGACAGTTGAAAAAGTGACTCAAGTGGTCCTGATGGGTCAAGTTTCAAGCTATTAAGGAGACATCTCAGAATAGTGTCAGGGCCTATTAACGCTATATTTTTTACCTTAGTTAGTGTCACCCGAATCTGTTTTCTATTAATAGGAGAGGGAATATGCTTGTAGGCGTTTCATGGGGGGGAGGCAAAAGGGAGTGGGGGTGAAGTTTGAGGTGAATTTGTCAGACAGCAAATTTGCTATGTTGCTTTGCTCACTGAAGGTAGCACCACTGACCACCAGTTCAGCACACTGATGTGTACTGTCTTTGAGGTTTCGGACATGGCTGTACAAGGTCTTGTGGTTGTCTTTAGCCTGTAAGGCTATACTGACCTCGTAATTGGCCTTGTTGTACTTAATTAGTCCTCTTGGTTTTCTGTTTAGTTTATTTAGAGAGCTCCCAACATTATGGGAGTTGCAGGCAAATCAAAAGCTCAAAAAACGCATGTTACCCATTTTAGTTTCTTCGGGTGTATGATAAGCAGAGTTATACTTTTTATTGCATTTTATGTCATGCGAAGGTTGTGACTGGTCAAAAAAAAAAAAAACAACAGTATGTTTAACATATCCAAGCCAACAAAAGCAAAAAAAAACAAGGAGTTAATTTAAGACACAAAAGGCAAAATTTACTATAGTGGTCAGAGAACATTCAGAAGTGCAGTGCAGCAAGCAATTAACAATAAAGGAATACAAGGTTAAGAATGATGGAATATGAGGTTAACAATGAAGGAATATGAGGTTAAAAATGAAGGAATATGAAGTCATTGAAGGAATATGAGGAGGAGATGGTGAAGTTTAAATGAGGAGAAGAAAAAATAAGAATGTGTTTTTCTAGATAAAGTAAACACCTGCAGCACAATTTGAAGAAGCGGAAAGAAATCCACAAGACAAGCAGCAAAACAAAAATCAATTCTATTAAGGATGCTATTGCTGATGATAATGAAAACAAATAATTGGGCCTACTAATCAGAAAATCAGCCTGACTATAAGATAACAGAGAAGAAACAAAAGCTCATTCAAGTGCTGACTCACAAAGTTGTATGAATATATGCCACTATGGTACAAACAGAAATGCTTGTGAATCAACTGCATATTTCCGCAGAGACAAGATGTGGCAATTGTTTTGATGATGACACAAAATGCATAAACATCCACATAAGAAGCAGGGGGGACCTCCAAAACCAACAGCACTTGTCACTTGTAACTTGAGGTATATCACTGCAAGCACTGTAACAAGGACCTCAGAACAGCAAGGCTAAAAGTCCAAAATGGGGACTAATGTTAAGTATGCTAAGTATGAGGTTTTGGTATTTCTGAGCATTCCAGTTATTTAGTTTGTGGTTAGAACTGTAAACATGGCAGATTTAGAAAAATTTTAGTATGTTTACTGTAACGCTAAGGATGTAGACAAACTTTTGATGAAGCGCTATGAGTGCAGATAAACAAAAAGTCCCTACACAGTCTATCCAATGGCTTACAATCAGAGGTTTGGCCACGATTTCCAAATTTGTACTCACAGATCCCAAACTGTTGTCTTCACCAAGCCACACAGCTATCACTATGTTGTTGTGCACCCTCTTGTCTCCTGTTGTCCAATTCACACCCCTAGCACAATGCGGTTCTCCCCCTACATACCCTGTGCAAGTGCACACCAGGAAACTAAACATTTACCTGAAACAGCAGAACAAAAGGGGGACATTTTATTCCAAATATGCATCCTACCCAAGTGGAAAAGCAAATAAAATATTTCCCCGTTTGCATTATGGCAGCCTTTACTCCTGCTCTGTTGTATCCAGATGATTATTCATGAGCACCTTTTAATGCAGTCTGCACACCCAACATACTTGCCTATTTTATTTTATATTTTTGGATGAGGTGTGAAGTGTGCATTACCATTGTATATCACACTGCTGTCATCATACGGGCAGTTGTTTATACACAACTAAACTATGCACATGACAGTACTTCATGCTATGTGTTGCACAAGAAGAGCATTTGTATTTATGCCCAAACAAAATAAGCACTTCTTTTGTACATATTTCTTTTATATCTGCATGCATTAGGAAATGTAGAAACATGTCATATGATAGAGAAAAGCTAATACATATGGGAAAATTAAAGGTTATGGACATTTTGGCTGGTTTACTGATTATCATAACCATCATGAAAATTTGAATAGCCTGGATGTAAGACCAAGACAAATTTATTATCTCTTCTGTATTGGGGTTTCATAATTGCAAACCACACTGTTGTATTTTAACTCATTCCACACCTGATACTAGTGAAACAAGACAATATTAATGAGCTTTACTTTTAAATAGCTCTGCTCATGTTATGCTTGATATTCTTTATCACATAACGTCTTAATTGATTTCCTCAAATACAGGGAAGAATGAATAATTTGAATTTTCAAAGCATTTACAATTGGTTGAATCACATTAGGAAGAATTGTAAACAATACATTACTTTTATTGATCTCTTTGGATTACTTTTGTGAAACTCTTAGGAATTAAAAACAAAGATGATATGAAGAAGTGAATGTAAGCAGTACCCATGCCTTTGAGATCACTGACTGTTATGATGCCTCTTGTCACTTCATTTCCTGAGTGTGTGTGTGTGTGTGTGTGTGTGTGTGTGTGTGTGTGTGTGTATATATATATATATATATAATATATATAGATATAGATATAGAAATAAATATAATATATATATATATATATATATATATATATATATATATATATATATATATATACATGAGAGAGAGACATATAGATACAGCTATATAAATATATGTGTTAATGTTGCACTCTTTTGCATGCATATGCACCAGTCTGTAGTTCTTACACGACTGCGATACAAAAACAGCTCTTGATATCAAGGTTGTACTTTCGGATAAAGCTTTATGTTCACACTTCACAATAACTTTGTGGAGCATCTTCTGTTTTTATATATGTATTTAGCCTCTTCAGTACTGCGGTGGTGATGCTGCGGTAGCATTGTCGCCTCACAGTTAGACGTTGCCCGTTCGATTCCCAGTTAGAGCATCTTCTGTGTGATGACATGCGTGAATGGGTGTTCCTTTGTTGAAGGTTGTGCGTTAGGCCCAGCAAGCCAGCACGTAAAACTCTACTGCCAATCATTAGCGGACCAGAGTTCCGCTGTGGCGACCCCTAACCGGGAAAAGCCGAAAGACGCAAATCAAACTTTAGCCTCTTCAGTAGCTTTGTTCATATTGTAGAAAAAGTAGCAATAACAGATTGAAAACCACATTTTACAACATGTATCCTTAGCTTTATAATGTTTTATTATCAAGTTTGAAAATCCCTCCATAAAATGCACATACACACACACACACACACACACACACACACACACACACACACACACACACACATGACTCACTTAGCGCAGTGCAGACACAGCACAAAAGGAAAAGAAGTGGGACACCCAGATCTGAAAACAATGAATAACAGATGTGATAATCAAGAGTGGCAGCTACCACCACCAATAAAAAACAGAGAATGCAGTTCTCATTTTCTTAAGTTGTTAGTGCACAGAACATATTTATTAGCTGCCATACCAGTACATTTGAAGGCTGACATAATGGCTAAGGTCTTTGCCTCCCATTCAATAGGTACAAGGTTCAGTCTTGACCTCTGGCCAGTGCTTGTATGGAATTTACATGTTCTCCATGTGTCTCTGTCGGGCTGCTCCCCATCCCAAAAACATATTGAGTGTTTCCACCTCAAGCTCACCTAAGAATGGAGTTGTGAGCAGCAGCACAGACTCTACATGGTGCCCTATAGGAGCCACTCTGGACATCAACTGTGGTACATAGTATCCCAAAGATAACAGAGCATGGATCACAGACTGTGTGCTATGTCAGGGCTAATTACTCAGCGGTGTAAAAAATGGCTCTAGGTGATTTGATCATGTTGACTAATGTTGCCAGAAATGGGAAGGGTTTGAGTGTCCAGCCTATGCCAGGTACCTACGCTAATGGTGGGATGGGTGTATGCGCCCTACTGACTAGTGTATGCCCACCACAAAGTCCAGCAGCCCTGGGTCAATAAGCCTCTGGTGCCACCAGGACCTGCTCCCTGTTTATAGTTGGGGGGGTTATGCTAGTAGGAATTTCATGGGAGGAGGCTGGGGGGGTGAGCTGAAATTGTCAGCCAGCAAATTTGCTATGTCACTCTACTCAGTAAAGGTAGTATCACTGACCACCAGTTTGGTATACTGATGTGTGCTACATTTGAGTTTTTGGATATAGTTGTAGAAGGTCTTGTGGTTGTCTTTTGCCTGTGAGGCTATCTTAACCTTGTTATTGGCCTTGTTGGTCTTAATTATTCCTCTTAGTTTCCTGTTTAGTTTAATTACAGAGCTCTTATCATTATGGTAGTTTCTCTTTCTAATTCTAACCATGACTTTTCCCTTTTGTTATACACCCTGTTAAGGTTAGGATTCCACCAATATGGTTCATTTTTAGAGTTTGTTTTGGGCTTACGTCTAGTAGGTACGACAGTCTCTATGCAGCCATTTATATGGTTGTACAGAGTTAATGTGAACAATTCCACATAGGTTGTTGTGAACTCAAGGTTGGGTGGGGCACAGACTTTTGATAAACTATCACTTAAAAGCAAGTATTTTGCTTTGGATTAATTCCTAAGTGTTACAGGATTTGCTGGGTTTACCAAGTTGATTTATACTTTGAAGGAGACAGCTTTGTGCTCTGACCTTACCATTGAGGATGTGACACTGGAGGGAAGGGGGTGCAGCTCTTTACCATATTAATGAGTACCAGGTCCAGTATCTTTGAACCTCTGGTGGGTGTGTGCACTATCTGGTCAGGGGTACTTATGTTAATAAAGTCCAGGAATCATTGCATCTGCTAGTATGGGGCAGTGTATGTTTCCCAGTCTATAGAGAGGTAGTTAAAATCTCCAGTGAATTGGGTACTTGGTTTAATTGTGAGTGTCTCCAGTATGTCTAGGTATGATCAATGGGATTCTAAGGACCTAGACAGTGACCTATAGCTTGCTAGGATATGGTACTAGACTTTGTCTATGGTGATTTGCACATGGATAAATTCCAGGTTATTGCCCTATTGAGCAACATACACTTATGCTTGTTGCTAAAATATTCTGAGACTCCTTCACTTTTTGTTCCTGTCTGTGCAGCTAGTGGTCTAAAAAGTAGAAGTCACTGAAGCCCTGTACTGCCATAGTACAATCAGTGGATATGAACCATGTCTTTTTAATGTCACTGAGGTCTATATATGCCAGAGTGAGGAGAGCTTGCAGGGTGTAGAGTTTCCTGTTAGGCTCCTAGTGAGCAGTAACACCTTTAGGTTTCTTTGGATTTTCTTTTACTGTGTTGGCAGATTTGTCAATTTGGAATTGCCTTAAAAGGCTCTAAGGGGGTAGATAAAGTTGTAGCCAATATTCAGAAGCCAGGGCAGACAGGTGCAGACAATCTTTTGCAAAGCAATGTGGTTTGCTAACAATTTTCTCCCATGCTGACAAATATTGAATCTCCCTGGCAAGACACCAGCCAATTATTGAAGTCAATCATCTTTTCTTCGCACTGTGGCATCATCCTTGGTGACGGTAGAACGCTGCTCGGTGCAAGGCACATACCTAGCTGAGACACATATTTAGAGAGATCAATGATGTTTCTCTTCATCTAGTCCAGGGAAGTGCATCTCAGGTTATTAAGCCCTACATGGACTGTGACAAATCATACTGGTACCTGTGGTTTAGTAACTTGAATACTTGTGTAACTTGGTGGATCCTGGCTCCCAATAAGCTAAGCAACTAACTGCATCTTTTCTTGGGTAAATGGGGCATTTGTGTGTTGCACGATGGAGTCCCCTATGATAAGACTCCTGGGTAATGTGTTGGCATGCCTTATGGGCTTTGATCTTGGGGATTCACTAGGTGTAGGTCTATGTGTGGGGTTTGGTGTTGCTTTTGGTGTGTGCTTTAGAGATTGCAAAGGATAGGCATTGCCATTTATAGATTTAGGCGGTCTTTCAGTTTTGGGAAGATTGTTTTTTAGTGCCTTATCCCAAGAATAATGGAAGAACAAAGCTCCAAAAATAGGGACACATTTTAAATATTGCTTTTATAAACTTAGAAAACTGCTAATAGTAACAGGATTTGTGTTAGTACGCATTTTCTGAAGGATATGAAGTCTGAAGTCAAATGCATGTCATTATTTAGTGACTTTAATGCTTAGATCATCCCAGTGATTTAAAAAAAAAAAACAATTTCTGTGAGGAACATACCAAAAACATGAAGCAAAAATATGGCCATTCTGCAGAAATCTGTACAGTTGAGAGGTATTGCCTCACCATACTTTGCTTTTTAGTGCCTTAAGAGAGACTGCTACTATGCTTGGGGGGAGGGCAACTGAAAGTGGTCAACAGGCATTTCAGAAGTTATGCACAAGAATGTAGAAGTAAAAAGGAAAATGAAGAAATATGTGGAAATATTAGCTCTGCTATGTTTTCTCGATTTATCCAAGCTCACATCACAAAATCTCAATATAAACAAAAAAAAAAAAAAACAAATACTTGAATTTTACAAATTTGAGTACATGCATTCTTGGAACACAAACAGTTGGGCTTGTAACTGTATTTTAGTCATAACATTATGACTTTGACCCTCAAATTCATCCATACTCCTCCTAGATTTATGATGTTCCTTATAAAGTCTGACCTGTTTACAGATACATGCTTTGTTCAATACATAAATGCATAAATTAAGCCTATAATGAGATTCACTACCACTAGCTATATAAGGTCTGGTATACAAACACCTTCTAATTTGAAAAATAGGAAAATACTTCTCTATCTGACTCCCTCCATATGAGAAAAATGAAACATAGCAAAGAAGTGTTTCTTTTCACATTGGCAAGCCCTCCCACACACACACACATTGGGAGGACTCCCCTCATTTTATTTTATTATTCTCTCTCCAAGGTTGCTGCATCTTGGGGAAAGAGCTATCACTGAGGGGCAATATAAAACTTTCCTTGCCTTTTTCTGGGATGTACTGAGACTGGACCACCTACTAAACAGTCATGGACAAGCACTGTGATCTTAGTGATATGTGCTGCCAGGAACAGTGACACAAGCAGCTAGAAACTCAAAATATTATGCTCAAGCAGCTGTGATACAACCTCCGGTGATCCCAGCAACTGACTGTACGGCAAACATGTCATACTTGTTCTTCAAAAAAAGATATAGACTTTTAATATTTTCATTTAAAAAAGAACATGTTGTACAAGACAGGCCAACATGAAACTGGCGGAAAATGCATTAAAAATTATGGTGTGAACAGTTACTCCACAAAAGAGGCAGTGTAAAAATGATAAAAACCTGTAAATAAAATAGCATGTGTTCGGTATAAAACCATCAAGGTAAAAAGGCATATGGTGGCTGGATTTGTGGGGGAAATTCTGGAAAATAATTGAGACCAGTAAAGAGACTGTTTATTATGAAAATATGGAAACAGAGCAGAAAGGATACAGGATGGGCACAACACATTTCTGTACCTCTAATTACAGCTGCATTTTTTTAAAGAAAAGAAATTTTTGAATTGGCAGAGTAGTCCTTACTGATAGTGTATATTCTGATAATAAGCTATATATAGTCAGTAATTTTGAAAACAAATGATTTAGCAGCATAATGTCTCCTTTGCTGTAAAGAAACAGTTGAGAGAATATGGTGTGGGCAGTTCCCTGGCCTGACACCCAGCACTTCCTCACATAAACTCACCTAACATTATCACAGAGGCCAGATGGATACATGATGCACATTGCTATCATGTAATTATATCTGCAAACTCTCTCACAAAACATCATTAGCTCTCTATGCCTCCAGAAAAGTGGTACTAAAAGATGGATATCACCTTCTCAAATCCATGTACATTGTGACTCGTGATCATGAGAAACATATGAGACTTGGACCTTAGACTAAGGACAAAACTGATGTTTTGTGTGGATCCTTGCAGAGTATTGCAAACTATATGGCTACATGAAAGTCAATCACAGTAGAAGAAGCAATGATAATTTACACACACAAAATTAACAGAGAGGGAACTTCATTCCTTATCTTTCTCCTACCTGAAAGTTTTATAAGGTGTTGTGAGATCAAAGCTCCTTCGGTCAGAATCTTTCACATTTCCCAGGTTCATCTCTATGGATGTGATGCCAATGCCAGACTTGTAATCCTAAGAAACCACACAAAAATCATAAGTATGTGTGAGCTAGACAGGCGCAGAAGACCTTCACATGCCTGCCACTTTATATAGTGTAAACTGTAGTAACATTGACATACACATCAAACAATGACATATAAAATGCTCAATGCTTCAACTGTAAAAAAAAAACACAATTTGCTCATTTGGTCCTGTGTATGTGCTTCACATTCATGAAGTTGTTTACTACAGAGAAAAAATGCAGGCTAAGATCAAGCAAGTGTGAATTAATAGGCAACAGATACATCTCATTTGTAGCAAGATGCAAAAAATATTTTTTATTTATATATGCAAACATTTACACAAAAATTGAGACTATCATTTGTTTCTCACAAGACTCATAAAAAAGAAGAAAAAAGAAGCTGCTTAACATGGCAGCAAACATGTCTGCTAATACCTTATATGTGTAAGTTTTTCTTTCCCTGTTCCAAAACAAAAAAAGCAAGGTTATCCTTCTAAAGTCTGATTTCTCTCAGAATGTCACACTCTCTGTAGCAGTAGATGAAGCTATCTGCATTATCTTAATATAGCAATAACCCATGGCTGGGTGTGGGTCATGCTGGATTTACCAACGGTTGGCTTTGTTTGGTCTCACACAAATCTTTTTGTTTACATGGTCTGCTCTTCATGGGGAAGTTAACACACAGAGGTAGTTTCCAGTCCTGTATTAAAAACTATATTCTTTCACAAATTTGTGTGCTGTGATGGTATCAAATATCATCTACTTGTTCACTGTATACTTTTCTTCCTCACCGTACCATGATATGCAGTGACATTATATGAAAAATTCAGTACTGTTGTGGTTTACTAAAACACATCCAATGTACTGTAAATCTATTGGGCTGAATTTTGCTCCACTGACTCCTGCCAGGAAGAGACACCCACATGGAAGTCCTTAACTCCTCAAATGATAAACAGCTCTTCATAAGTCCACAGATAATTACTAGGGTAGTTTTCTTAATAGGCCATTCTAAGCCAAGCAAATTTCCCTCCCAAAGATGAAAATCAAACAGTGTACCTTGTGTCAGTAAGTCTACAACCTTAACCATTTTACCAACCCCCAGTCATTTCATAATGTACTTGGTTCACCTTGCAGAGGCAAACATTTTTGCAGGATGTGTTCTTTCCAAAGAGTGGTTTACTGCTGATATAGATGAAAATATCCCTCTCTTTACATCAAGAAGCTTAGAAGCCTACTACAAAGACTGGCAGAGAGTAAGGATAAGATCTGACTTCCTATTCTCTTCCAGTGATCATCAGCTGTAGGTTTAGCTATTAACATCATCAGTGCAGTGCCCACTAACTCTGTCATGGAACCTATTCTGCTACTTTACCATAAACCTGTAGAACACGCTCCAGACTGCATTCCAGTGCAAGAACACAAGGAGGTGACAATGTGGATGAAACACAAAAACATACTCGGAGGCTCTAAATAAAGATATGCCTAAGCAGCAGAGACCTCCAAAGCAGACACCCAAGCAACCGCTACCCCAAAACAAAACACGTGCAACACATATCTCACAAAGCCAGTGTGTCGAACAGTCACAGCCCTTAAGACTAAACAACACACCTGATACACTTGTAATAGGTGACTCTATTATCAGGCACACTGACGTCCCACTCACCAGGCTGAACAAGGAGAGGGTCACAGTGAGCAGCCTGTCGGGCGCTAGGATCCGCCACATAACACAAGCACTCAGGTCACTCCAAGGCAAGTACAAATATGACTCAGTCATTGTCCATGCTGGTGTGAATGACCTGAGACGTACCTCCCTGGACTACATGAAAAGAGACATAGAGGAGCTCTCTGAGCATGTAGCCCAGGCCGGTATGACCCTGACCTTGAGTAGCATCTTACCCTCACCAAGAATGATGCCACAATATGAAGACAAGATGATCAATTTCAACAATTGGCTTAAGTACTGGTGTCATTCAAAGGGGATCCAATGCCTGTCAGTTTGGGATGATATGCTCGACAAGCCACGATGCTTCGCTAGGGACGGCTTGCACCTGTCACCCCTGGGCTTTTGGATATTGGCAAAGGCTCTTGCTACCCCCATAGTGCCTTTTTTAGGCAAGGCTCAAAAGACAACCCCACCTCCATAGGTATCACAAGGGATAAGAAACTAAGAGTAATGCTACTCAATGCCAGAAGTCTAAACCTCAAGATGCACGCTCGAAACTCTCCTTAGCATGGAGAACATCGATATCTGTGCAGTAACAGAAACCTGGTTCAGGGCTCCGAGAGCACTCCAGCACTACCAGGTTATACCTCATGCCATGCTTTCCGCCCGCAAAACCTGGATCGATCCGCTAAAGGAGGGGGAGTATCGATATTCATCAAAGATACCCACACCTCCAGGTTGGTGGCAAAGCACGAAGCATCAGAGACTATCCATGTGCAACTAACAGTGGGTAAAACTGCCTTCCAGTTTATAGCCTGCTACAGACCACCCTCCCAAACCCAAGAACCCCACTCGGCCTTCCTGAGAACACTGGAAAATATGAAGGTCTCTCCAAACACCATTATACTGGGTGACTTCAACTACCCAAACATAGACTGGGAGCATTACTCTAGCTCCAACACCCTAGCCCAAAGGTTCCTAGAATTTATAAACTCAAATGCTATGGAACAACTTGTTACCACTCCCACAAGAGGGGAAAACATACTGGACCTGATCATCACCAACATGGGGACTCTATGCTCCAGACCAGAAGTGTATCCCTCACTGGTTAGATCAGACCATAAACTAATCTCACAGGATATTCACATCCTGATCCCACCCCCTGCCCTGAAAACCACAGTGAAAAACTTCTCTAAAGCAAATTTCACACTCCTCAAAACCGAGGTGGAATCCTTCAAAGCCCCGGGGCCTGTGGAAAATATGGCCCAGATGGCAGAATCCTTTATAAACACATTCTATGAACACCTTCAGGAATGCATGGATCATGCGATCCCAAATAAAACCAAGACCCAATCCTCCAAAGGCAGACATCCTGTCTGGTGGACCCCAGCCATAAACAAGCTATACAATAGAAGGAGGAAGCTACTAAATGATAGAGCAAAATCCCAAAAAGGGAAGGCATCACTGATCAGTATTAGCAAAAAACTACGGGCACTCATAAAATTGTCTAAGGCCAGCTTCGAGAGAAAAATTGCACAGGACACTAAGGATAATCACAAGGCTTTCTTTAGTTATGTTAGGAACCTGGGTGGTAATTCCCAGATATGCTCAGAATTAGTCCAAAATGACAAAAAATACACCAAACCCACAGACATTGCCAACATCCTAGCTGACAGGTTCAGCGCAAACTTCTCCGCCCCCCTCCCCACCAAAAGGGCAAATATCTATCCCAGCAGAGTGCTGCCCCCCTGACATCTCAGATGCTCAGGTAAGAGCCGCCCTCTCCAAAGCAAAAAACACAGCATCAATGGGACCAGACGGTGTCCCAGGCTGCGTCCTACATGAACTCCAAGAAGAGCTAAACCCAAACATAAAACTACTGTTCAATCTCAGCCTTTACTACAGGATATGTGACCAAAGAGTGGCGTACAGCAACAGTGGTCCCTCTCCATAAAGGTGGTGCCTCAACGGATCCTGGAAACTATCGCCCCATAAGCCTGACTAGCTTGGTCTGCAAAGCTATGGAAAGGATCATCATGGACCTCATAAATAAAGATATTGGGGACCTACAGACACTGGAACCTACCCAGTTCAGTTTTGTTAAGGGCAGATCCTGCCTCTTAAACCTGGTTGATTTCTTTGAAACAGTCACCAAGGCCATTGACGAGGGGAAGGTGGTCCACACAGCCTACCTGGACCTCGCAAAAGCCTTTGATACAATACCCCACTCGGGCATTATAGATAAGCACACCAGCTTAAATATAAACCCCTATGTCACTAAATGGATTGCAAACTGGCTCAAGGACAGAACCCACATGGTTAGAATTGCTGGAGCCATGTCAGACTCCAAATCAGTTACAAGTGGTGTCCCACAAGGCTCAGTCCTGGGACCTCTCTTGTTCTGTTTATATTTCTCGGAGGTACAGGCCAATATGGAAGGACTGTGGCTGACCAAGTTCGCAGATGACTGCAAACTGGGCACCATAATCGACTCTCCAGCCGACACAAGCATCCTCCAAAAGGGCCTCATAGAAACAGACAACTGGTGCCAGAGCCATGGCCCCAAGCTAAATGCCAAAAAGTGTATAGTCATCCCCTTTTGCAAAAACAAAGTGCCCACAAATTACCACATAGGTGGTAATCCATTAAGTACAGAAGAAGTAATTAGGGACCTGGGGACCCAAGTTGATAGCAATCTCTCATTTGACAACCACGTGGCCAAAGTGGTTAGAAAAACATTTTATATAGCCCACCTAATTATGAAGGGATTCACATCTAGATCAGGGGAGGTCATCGTGCCTCTTTACTCATCCCTCATCAGGCCCATAATTGAGTACAATGCCCCTTCTGGGATGTATCTTACCAGACACCTGCAGCAACTGGAAAGACCCCAAAAGTACCTCACCAAGAGGATCAAAGGGCTCAAACAGATGCCATATGCTGCCCGGTTAAAGAAACTCCAGCTCTACTCAGTGGCATACCGCCTGTTCAGAGGCGATCTGTGCCTGACGTATAAAGCCATGTCCAACCCGGAATTAATGGACATGCTGCACCTCAGAAAATCCAAATCCCATCGAGCTACGTGCTCGAGACTTGAACCTCAGCACTGAAATAAATAGGACATGCTGGAGGGACAGATTCATAACCCAGAGGCTCCCTTCACTCTGGAATAAAATCCCAGTCCAGGTTAGGCAGAGTCCCTTATTGACTCTCTTCAAGAGGAATCTTGATGAGTGGATGGGAGATCGTAGGTTTACCCCGGGTATCACTTCTGTGTCACTGTTAGACAGAGGCACAGTATACTAACCTCGAAAAAGGGCATAGCAAAATAAATTTAAAATGGGTGGCGAAAACCAAACACATTCTGGCTAGGCTTATAAATGCCCTAGGGCAGATAGCCTAGTATGAACCTATGAACCTATGAACTATTCTAAAAAATAATCAACTCCACGTCATACTTTAAATAAAACCTGTTAAATCTTATACTTACACATGATTTGCTTAAAAATGCAAGCATGGAGAAGGTAAACAGAAGCAGCTGTCACAATTTTTTTGTCAAAAAATGTTGCTGTTGACTAAATCCAAAAATATAATAAATGCCGGCAATTCCACACACACACTTTTTCACAAATATGCAGTAAAAACAGCAATACTATCGATGAGTGAAGTTTTATAACAAAATAAAACACCAAGAAAAACACACGTTGCTAATGAGAACATGTAAGAAGATAGTCAGTGACGTATAAATTAAAAAAAACATAAATATTAGCCATTTTAAAAATTTTCAAAACTCCATTCCTTCCAGGAAAAAAATACTTTAATAACTTTAGGCAGCCTCATCAAAAAAAGTAAGATATGAGCTGGTGCAGCAGTTTTCCATACAAGTTTCCAGTTGAGATGTTTTCCATCAGTTTTGGAGACATTTGTAAGCATTGAGGTACTTTGTCCAAGAAGACGAGAACCTGGCAATGGCAGTCTTCTGTAAGCTTCTCAACTGACTTGTAACAGAAGATTTTACATCGGTAGATTATATTATAATCAGTAAAAAATTGGCACCATTCTTAGAAGCTAGTTTAAAATAGCTTCTTTCCAAGATAAATTTTGAATAGGAATGTCAAAATAAACACATTTTGTTTTTATGAAAACCCCATCCTGTTTTATACCAGGATAGTGCCAATCTAGAGTAGGATTCTTCACAAACAAATATCAAGCATCACCTTGATTAATAAATTATTTATTATTTATTTATTTATTTCACATTTCTTAACCGGGTTAGTCCAACTGAGTTTGCAAACAAACCCATTTTCAGTGGAGACCCGAGGGGGAAAGCCCCAGCAAGCATTAGTAAAGATAAAGGGACAATATACAAATATGAAATAACAATTACAATACAAAATAATTGAAAAAAAGAAAAGGTTATTAACTATTTGCATTGCATTGATAGTAAGCAACCCATTTTCAGTGGAGACCCAAGGGGAAAAAACCCCAGCAAACATAAGCAAAGATAAACATGCACGACAAAAACTATTAAAAATAACAATGCAAATACGGAATTAGTTATAAAGAGAAAAACAAAAGCAAATTATGAACATTAAGGGTTACACAGACAGCAGTGGTCTAAACTTACTACATCTAAGAGTAAAAACAAAAAGATAATAATTGTTCAAAAGAAGGAAAATGTACAGACATTGATAGGAAGTAGAGGGAAAAAGATAAATAGTGTGGAGAATGGGAGAGAGGAGAGAAAGGAGGGGGCTACAGTACTAGAGCTCAGGGTTTAGGAGGTTAGTTTAAGCAGAAGTTACTAACAGAGAAAGAAAGTTAGGAGATGCAACAGGTTATACAGTAGGACAGTCTAAGACTACGTGTGGTCAAGGCAATGGCATAATTTCAAATTTAGTAGGTGGGATTTAAGCTCCTTTTTAAAACAGGGAAAGGTTGGATCTAATATGGAGAGGGAGTTTGTTCCAATTTAGTGAGAAAAAGTGTTTGTAAAGTAGTTTGCCAATACTCCTTTTGGGTTTATAAACTGAGAGAAGATGCTGATCAGTAGGGGACTGCTGGCTTGTGCCCAGGAGAGTAAATAAGGGGACATAAACAGGAGAGTAAATAAGGGGGCAACCTGTTCTAATGAGATGCATGGGCCACCAATGGTATTTATCGCACCACCCACAAGTGTTTTTTGGCAGTAATTAAGGGCAATTCAGAGACATACAAATCAACTAATAATGAGGTCTTCCTCATTGCAGCTAAAGCTGTCTCTAAATTGCAATTTATGCGATTGTGTAAACTGACCTATCTGTGATAGGCAGTTTACATGAGTACTAGCTATTTTTCTGAATACCAGAGTATGTAGCTAAAACGGAACATAAAAAAAAATCTGCCATACAACACACTAACAAAAATTATGGTATGTGGCATAACAATCATTTCTTCCAACATGCATCCTGTTAATATTTCAGTAATTTTGCTCAATCAAAAGTATTAGGATTCAATGACAGAGAAAAGATGGAATGAAAACATATTTAAAACATTCTGTAGAAAGATGTGATCCCATATAAAGTCCTACTATTCATCCTAACAGAAAAATCATCAGTGGGGCTAGAGCTCCTCAAATGTGTGTGTGCATATATATATATATATATATATATATATATATATATATATATATATATATATATATGCACATGTATGTGTGTGGTGTGCGTGTGCCTCAGTACGTGTATCAGGAGGTGCCAGTCTCCAAATACCCTACAGTAATGCATATCTGGTGCTTTAAGCAGAAATTTGCCAGTGAAACAAAAGCCAGGACTTCTGAGCATCCAGGTTTTAGCTCCTGACTCATCAGCAGATTTTGTTTTGGCCTTTTCCAAATAGGTTTAAGTCTTTGCACGTGACTCCAAAAATATTACTCCTATAGAAATAATATCCAGTGCTGCAGTTGACCGTACTGTAGCACCTTAACAATATTACTCCTACAGAAATAATATCCAGTGCAGCAGCTGACCATACTGTAGCACTTTAACAATATTACTCCTGTAGAAATAATATCCAGTGCAGCAGCTGACCATACTGTAGCACTTTAACAACATTACTCCTGTAGAAATAAAATCCAGTGCAGCAGCTGACCATACTGTAACAATTTAACAATATTACTCCTATAGAAATAATATCCAGTGCAGCAACTGACCATACTGTAGCACTTTAACAATATAACTCCTGTAGAAATAATATATGCAGCAGCTGACCATACTGTAGCAATTTAACAATATTACTCCTATAGAAATAATATCCAGTGCAGCAACTGACCATACTGTAGCACTTTAACAATATTACTCCTATAGAAATAATATCCAGTGCAGCAGCTGGCCATATTGTAGCACTTTTGATCTATTTTTGCCTTTTCAAAAGAAATGCAGTTTTTATATTTAAATTAAAGAGACAGTAATCAGTAAATTTAGCAATAAAGGACTACAGAACACCAAAACAGAAAATTAAATTAACTTCAAAAACACTTTATTGCGTATGGGAGAGGGAGTACTCAGACATAAACAGCACACTTCATTTCATGAAATAGTGTTATGAGTGGTGACACACAGGAGGGAAACTCAGAAATATAAGTAGCACAACAACTTTAGTGGGAAACTAGAGTGTTATGTATCACATTAAAATGACCATGTAATAACATGCACATGCAACTCTCTGTTAACATGCTAATGCAGCCATCACATAGGCAAATGACAAAATCAAACTTGGCAGCATGTTTCAGAAACATAAAATTTGAGTGACAATCCTCAGAAATCATCTTATAAGAATACTACCATTTCTCAGTGGATAGGCATATAATCCACATTAGAATACTAGTAGCAACATCTATTGCAGTCGGTTAGCGTGTGTTGGTGGCCTCTTTGGATAGCAGTGTCCATAGTGTTACATGCTGCTTCTCTGCACCATCTCTTCCACAACCAGGACACAGCTAGTTGCTACCATGTAGACAGAAACATCATATGACAGCTAGCAGACATATGTAGTCTTAACATGGGATACAAAATGATGTGTTGACTTCCTGCTCAGTGGATACACAGGTTTGTATATATTTATTTCACAAGCCTTCTATTCCAGTTCCTAGATCTGGAGCTGATGCTGATGCATGTAAAGGAACATATTAAGTTTCCATGGACAGCAGAGAAGAGAACTACCACTATGTCTGCATAGCTCTTTTCCCTAGGATCTTCGAGACCCACTGATTGCACCCACATTACTATTAAGGACCTGATTTCTCTACATGGGATCTGGTATGTCAACCTGAACAGCTTCCACTCCATCAACTGCCAGATGGTGTGCAGTGCACAGAGTATTATATATAATATTTCTATTGGCCATCTATGCAGTTCCAATTAATCCCAAACTAGGCACATGAGTAACCTACACCAGCTTTTCTTGTGGGGGACTTTCCATAGGGTCATCTAGAGGGTAGGTGCATGCAGTGTCAAATACAGAGGCCATAAATTTCCTGCGTCTTCAACACAGATAGCAGACCATGCATAATAGTGTTTGTTGTTGTGTAATTGATGCCACATGTGCTTTGCAGCCATGGCTGATGACTACTATCTGTAGCTCTCAGACAGTGGGAGAGATGGCATACAACACACACACTGGCAAAGGCAAAGAACATCATTAAATATGTATCCAGAGTGCTGAAGTCTCATTTCTGTTATGGGTACACATCTGGTGATGCACTGACTTGTTCTCTAGAGACTTGCAGAGATATATTTGTGGTATGCACCATGCTACACAGCACAGAGCAATGAAAACTGTTATAGCAAGGGAAACATGTAGTACTGATTGACACATTTGTGCCAACAGTGGAAAAGGAGCTGAGGGTGGAGTCTTAGAAGGACATAGCTGCCAAGGGTCCTCATAAGAGGGAAAGGTGGGTGCAATATATTGGGGTACTTGCAAAAAGGTGGTGTCTTGTCCACAACTATAAGCCAAAACAAATCAAACATAAAGCAAAAGCCTGAACACACACACACACACACACACACACACATATATATATATATATATATATATATATATATATATATATATATATATATACACACACACACACACACACACACACACACAGGCTATGCACTGACTGACCACACTGTGCATTAGGCATTACCATATCCATGTTAGCCAGATGGGTGGGCAGCACGCAGTCATCAATCATCATCATCATTTGCACAAGTAGCAGGGGCACAGTGGAACAGGAAACATCAACACTAGTATAGGTACTAGGGACATGGGAGGTGCCTGTGGTAAACTGCACACAGCTAAAAGGTTATGTGGTGGGCTCAGGAATTATGTCATCATTGATGGTATGGATCTACTTGGGGAGAAATGCAGGTTGTGAGTACTATGTGGCCTTACAGTGTCAGATTTGAGGCATTTAGCTCAATGGATGGTCTAGCAAATAGGATGTGTGTGGAAGAGTGCCACTGTGGCTTTTGCTTTTTTGTTCTTGCCGATAGATGGCATTCACTATGCTGTGGTTTGGCACAACTATGTGTTAGTTATGTCCAGCTATCGGGGTGTGAGCTGGTTTCATGCAACAATGAGAGGAATGCCACAAGTGAGCTGAATGAGCATCTGCCATGTTCAGCTGAGCATCCACCGGTAGGTTTGTAGACCAAAATGAAGTCAGACAAATCAGACACTTGCAGGAGTGCATCCACAGCCATGGGTGAATGACAGTGCAGCCAGACAAGTACTGGGCACATCTACATAACTGTTTGTGGACAGAGGTCAAGGCAGCTATGCATCAAAGCTCAATTGTAACAACCCAATGCACTGATGTGTTGCACCAGTTCATGCAACACCTTGTCCCAGAAGGCCTTTTTCACTTTAGCTTTGCCCAGGATTTTTCTGACATGTGTACATAGGCCCTGAAGCAGCATATTAGTCCCTTGTGGGGTAAGCTTTACAGGTACTACTGTTACTTTGGTGCCATGATATATCAGGTACATCTCTGGGTACACACATGGATTACTGTGGATATGCAAGACTGTGCATGTCATCCGGAACGTGCCAACTTTCTGCTCCCAGCATCCCTGTGTGGGATACTACCCTCTATGTTCCTGTTTTGACATTGTATCATAGTGTATCAGCAGTGGGCATGTGAGTTTCTTACAAGTGTGACGCCAGCACAGTGTCTGCCCATTGTACTTCAGGACCAGCATCCCCTTTAGCCTTTCCTGCTGTCTGTTTACCTGTGCAACATTGTGAAACAGCCACACAGCAGGACTGTGACTCAGTCCATCTGTTTATTATACCCTGCATGGAAGACCATCTCACCACAGGAATGCAAGATGTCCTGCATTTTCCCTGTGACCTGGCTAGTTGCACCCTAAAACCACTACATGTTGCATACATGTTCCCTGTGCCCTGGCTGGTTGCATATCTACTCAAGAAGTGCAACTTGTTCTGTCTGCTCCTTGCATCCTTTAAGTTGAATCCCCACCCCCACATCCTGTCATACCTGTGTTGTGGCCAGTGCAGTGTGTCAGCACACGCAATGGAACATTGTGTGACAGTGTGTGTGTGTGTGTGTGTGTGTGTGTGTGTGTGTGTGTGTGTGTGTGTGTGTGATCGTGTGTCTGCACACATGTGGTAACACCCACCCACCATGAATCATTGTGCGAATTTGTGTTTGTTAAACATGCACCCTTAAGCAGTCACTGCAATGTTGGCGTACATTACCAGTAATTCTGTCTGTAGTGCAACTAATATGTTAGTAAAGTGATTTAGCATGACTGTCCCTGTATCGTGTCAAAACTGAAATAATTTTCAGCTCTGTTCTGCACTATGGGGCCTGGTCTAGCTTTGAGTTAAAAGATAGGTCTGTGCCAGTGAAGCCCAGCTGTGCTACTGCAGACATACACCTCAGTAATAACCATGGACACTGCTCTACCCAACTACTCTTCATGACCAAACTCAGGCACATGGGTCACATACAGTGAGTTTGCTTCTGCAACCAAGACATGCAGTTGCTACCTTCCTCCATGCTACTGACTACATGCTATTTATCATAGCAAAGTTGCTTTATGATTTGTTCCAAGTATTTCCTGTAGATGACAGCACACAGGTAAGTACAGGCAAAAGATTTAATGGGCACTTCTAAAAAAACACAAAAACTACATAATATATAGCTAGAGCTACATAATGCCATTACCATAAAAATTGCAAGAACAAATTATGCCCAAACATACCGAAAAACCAAGATGTAGTCATGCCAAATACTGCTTATATGTTAGTATTCTCTGTACATCTACAAGAAATCTGCCATTTCCCAAGAAAGGACAAGGGGACATCACAAGAGAAAAGTTAGGTGAGAGTTCCTATTATAGCAATGATCCTACTACTAGAACTTCTAAAGTTCTGGCCAGTACTGCCAAACAAGTGTACAATGGTCAACATAACCAGATTACAAATCATCTAGAAAGTTCCTAACCCTACATATGGCTGAAGGTCTACAGCATGATCTTCAGGACAACAGAAACAAAACTAGCTCTATTCCTAGTCTGAATGTCCAACGTCTAAAGCTTAAAGAATTTGCTGATAAAATCTCAAGTGGTTGTCTAACAAGTACTTTTGAAATTATTTACTTTTGAAAAAGGCTGCAGCCAGGGCAGCTACCCTAGTGGAATTATCTAAACTTGGCCAACTGGAGTCTTACATTTTGCTAGCCATTTGAACAGAGAGAGAGAGAGAGAGACTACTTGGGCACTGTTCTACTGTGCTATCCTAGCATAAAGGACTCAAAGAGTAGATTTATGAGTCTAAAGTCTTTCAGTCCTGTTAACATAAGTCTGCAATTGACCATACTATGAAAATCACTGTTTGTTGTAAGGGCTAGAAAGGAATAAAGGGATCTGAAAGGATTGATTGATTGATTGATTCAAGTACAGTTTGAATACCACTTCAGACAAGAAGGAAGGGCTGTTTCTGAGTGTTGCTCTGCCCTTGTGGAAGACTGAACAGGAATCTCCACACTTCAAAGCTTACAGTTCAGAGATCCTCTTAGAAGAGTTGATTACTATCAGGAAGAGGGTTTTCTTAGATAAGAACTTCAAAGCCGCTCAACTGGCTGACTCAAATGGGAGTGAGAGTTTTTCTTTTCAGTCAGAAAGCTCATGTTCCATGGAGAAGAGACTGGTCTTCTGAAGGATCTCAGGTGAAGTGTACATTTTAGGAAATAGCTTAACAACAGGAATGGTAAAAAAATGATAGATTCAAGGGAAGGCAAGATGAAATGACAGAGTGGTGATCCTGACAGAGGCAAAGGAAATACCTTGGTTAAACAGTTGAGACAGACAATCGAACTCAAGAGGTTTCATGTGGCAGCTGTATGAGAATATTTTTAATTTACATGTATATGATGTTTTCTTTTTAGGCTTTCTGGCATCCTGAAAATTGCAGATAACCACTGGCAGAACAAGTAACTGATGTGCTAACTAGTGAGCATTTATGTCTGGAGTACAATACCCTTAAGACAAAGGTAAATCAATAATCTTTCTGGTTGGCTTAGCAGAATGCAGTGGAAGGGGATGGCAGCTCAGAGTCAATCTAGCACAAGATTCATGTGGCAACTGTATGAGAATCGTTTCAATTTAGATGCATCTGACTTTCTGGTTGAGTTTCTGGCATCCTGAAAAGTGCAGATTACCACTGGCAGAACAAGTAACTGATGTGCTAAATGGTGAGCATTTACGTTTTGAGCAGAATACCCTTGAGACAAAGGTAAATCAATGGTCTCTCTGGTTGCTTCAGTAAAATGCAGTGGAAGTGGATGACTAAGTGATTTGCTTGGCTCATTTAAATTAGCTGAGAGAATCACAGTTGTTTTGGTCTGTCTAGTTCTATTAGGATATGCTTTGCTTCCTCTCTAAGTGGGAAGACATAAAGCAAATCATGGTTCCAGTAAATGCAAAAGAAACAGATGCCCAGACCTTCTGGCAGGGGACTCAAGCAGTGGTATACCCAGGGTAAGCAGTGTGAGGGGCGGTCCACCCTGGGCAGCACTTTATTGCATCACATCTCAGGTGTCCTGCATCCTGGTTCTTCCTTTCTGTCTGCAATTTTAAACAAACAACGATCCTCACAGAAATTTGAACTATTCTTTGTTAAAGAACTCTTACTGCTGAATATTCTTGGAACTATGAACTACAGTAAGTAGTGTTACTCAGGCTCAAACCCTGTTCTTTAGGTACAAGAGCCTGAAATTTCTACCCCTACCGTCATTTATTTAAGTCTGCTCCTCTTAAAATTTGTGGCTTTCTGCCAATCAGTGAGGGCTGAATTCACCAAATAATGACACCCATTTAAGTTTCACTCTTCCTATCTTTCAGGAAACATATTTTAACACAAAACATTTTATTCTAGCAACTTTCTAAGATTATACAAACAAAGTTTAAAATGTGTCCCTGGTTTTGGGCCTTTGTACCCCTGATATATTTTGGCTTTTTTCAGGTTCCTTGTGCTGCAGAACTGAGAGATATAGTTGAGTGTCAAGTGCATTTTACAAGGAGCTGAGAGCTTCAGGGGAAGAGAAGTTCAGTGCTGTTTATGCCAAGTCTGTTTTCAATGTGTAACTGTTGTTTAGCAAATCACTATTGTGCTAAAGTATTTACAAGCATTGTTAGCAGCACAATAGGTAGTATACTTACTTTTGATGCAGATGCAGAAGGCTGTGGGTTCTACTCCCACAGTATGTTGATGGATTGCTGATACTGTACTGTGTTGTACTTTAAAGGGGGTGTATGCCTCCGTCCTGAAAACGTCCTCCTTTGGAAGATATACTTAGTAACTAAGAACCTACTATCAGTTTGCCATCCATTCCCTATCGCAATATTACCAACTTATCATTTTGTAATGTAACATATGCAATTTATTCTTCAAGGGCAACAGGCACTTTATTTGTAGATGAAACATGAAAATATAAAGTTGTTTGTTAGCAGCAACTTCTTCCTTAGTTACAGATCTCTTTACTGTTGCATTATTAAGATGACTTTTACATCTGCAGAGATTGTGCATATTTACTGATATTGGTGGATTGTAATGACAGAAGTTTGAGTAGACTTTTATGATGGAAATGTTCTGAATTGCGCAGTTTTGTCATTATTGGTTCATACATTTTGTTTAATTACTTACTGAAAAAATGTTCAAAACAATAAATTCAAAACACGCTCTAACAAGTGTGCCACATTATACAAGGAATATAATTTAATACTATCAGGAAGGTGAATTGGTGCTGCGGTAGCGTTGTCGCCTCACAGTAAGACGTCCTGTTCGATTCTCAGCTAGAGCGTCTTCTGTGTGGAGACATGCGTGAATGGGCTTCGTTGAAGGTTGTGCATCAGGGCCGACAACTCGGCATGTAAAAATCTACTGCCAATCATTAGCAGACCGGAGTTCCGCTGTGGCGACCCCTAACCGGGAAAAGCCGAAAGACACAACAACAACTATCAGGAAGGAGAATTAAAGAACACATGTGTGTTTGCATAGTCCTAAATATGTATGCAAGGGGCCTACAATTTGAAAACAGCCCACAGATAAACTTTATCCGCCACTGGCCAGATGCATTTTCTTTGAATGTGGGTTTCAATGAATGTAAGTTTCAAGGGCAGAGAAGGTTTAATGCTAAGTCTGTTTTCATTGTGAAACTGTATTGCTTTGTTTAGCAGATGTCTCAGTGGTTGTGCTATTAAAATTTTAAATAAAAATTTTAAATTAAATCCAGTAGAAGTAAAGCATAAAACAGTATGCGCATTACAGTGTTTATAGTAAATGGGGAGAAATAGCCAAGTAATGGGACACTGGAATGGCTGCTGGGGGGAGGGCTGTGTATGGGAGGGGACCCCATTTGACCATGATTTTGTGAGGGGGAGGGGCAGCAAACTCAAGGACAGCCCCGGGCAGCATGAACTCTAGCTACACCACTGGACACAAGTACTGAACTTTTGCAGATGGTAATTATCTATGTCCTTGGATAGGCATGAGAGATTCTGGAATTTACTTTCTGAAATACCCATAATGAAAAATAACTTCTCAATGGGTGATTTTAACTGTCCATTGATAAAACGGTGACCTAAATATCAAAAGATGGGTATGCCAAAAATTCCTGAACTTTCCAAATGTTTCCTAGGGAAATTAGTTAACTGACATACAAGAGGGAAAACATTCTAAAAGTTTCCTTACCAGTAAAGACCAAGTGCCTACAGTTTTGCCTCATAGGTTAAATCTGATCTTAAACTAGTGACCTGCTCTTTTAAAGCCTTAAATACCCCATCCCAAACCCAATGAAAAAACCTGAATTTAAGGACTTCAAATGAACAAAACTATTTAAACTCTGTTTTTTTACCTAAAATATTAGCAGCCCCCATGCAGCTTCAGCTGCTTCTTATGCATCCGAGTTCTATCCACAGCTGAGAAAAAGTATTTAGACCTGTCAGAATCAAATATATTGGGAAATTTAAAAAAAATACAACCCTAGTTGTTTACAGATACAAATAAGGTCTATATCAAAACAAAACATACTCCTAAAATTCCATAATAAATTGAAATCTGTTGACATTAAATATTCTAACAAAAGGATCAACAAAGAAATAGAAGTTATGTTCTTACCATAACGCCAGCTAATAATAGTAGCAGAATAACTGGAAACAAAGTCCACCTCTATAAACACTATATGTTAAGTTGTCTATCTAGCCTCATTCTTGCTGGATGGGACCGCCCCCCCACCTTGTCCGGGTACTCTTGAGCACAGTGGAACCAAAATTAGCTCTATGCCTAGAAGCTAAATCCAACTTATAATGTGAAGCAGTCTGTCTTGGAAGGCTATAGAAGTAGCCAAAGCTCTGGTGGAATGGGCTTTAGGTTTGTTAGGTAGCTTTGGTGTCTTATTTCATAGACAATGGAAATTAGAGATGTTAGCCATCTAGATAGTGATACCTTAGAAACAGAAAGTAGAGACAAACAGCTGGTCAGATTTTCTGAATTGTTTGGTTCTATCCAAATAGTACCTTAACTGACGATGAACATCTAGCCAATGCAATTTTGTTCAGACCTATTAGAATATTCTGGAAAAACACAGGGAGGTCAATGCTTTGATTTAGGTTAGGCAGTGAGGCTATTTTGGAAAAAAAAGGCCGGGTTGGTTTGATACCCTGTCCTTATGGAACAACAGATAAGGAAGCTGAGTGCATGAAGTTCTGAAACTCTTCTAGCTGAAGTAATAGCTACCAGACCAGAAAGAGAGTCTTCCATGATAGCAATTTTAAAGAACAGGAAGCTGCAGGTTCGAAGGGGGAGAATCAAGGAACTGAGAACTAAATTTAGGTCCCAAGGAGGAGGAGGATTTCTTATAGGAGGTCTGAGACTCTGAGAGGCCCACATGAAAGTTAGAAATAGCTGCCAATTGAACTTTAAGAGTAGAAGGAGATGAACCTGCATGGAAGAGTTCAGCTAGAAAATCAAGGACTATTTGGATGGGATATTTGAGGAAGCCTGGCTAAGGTTGGAATGGAGGAAAGATCTGGAACTAGGTCCAATGCCAAGGGTTGCTCCAACAGAATTGATGTAGAAAGGGGAACCAAACCTGGAGAGGCCAGTAAGCAATGAGGACAGGGGATCAGGAGAGGCCTTCTGAGATAGCTTTTTTCTGTATCGAGGAGATAGAAGGAAGGAGATGCAGTCCACAGGTCCCCCTTGGACTAGGGACTAGGGCGTCTCTGCTGGGCTGGCCTGGTGGGCGGGGATAGGGTGAAATAATCTTTGCACTTGCTGTTTTGGGTAAAGCAAGGTCAGCGCCACTAAGGCTGACCCCCTTGAGAAAAATTTTTTCAGATCAAGATCTTTCCAGGAACGTGAGGCATGGCATGAGGATAGCTCTCACTCAGAAGCAACCCGGAGGAGGAAAAGGTCTTCCCAAAGAGAAGAGGGGAAGAGGGACACCACAGAAGAAGATGATTCCGCATGTTTTAAATACATATAATGGTAGACATGTGGGAAGTTGCTGGTATGACCATTGTGTGAAGAGCATCCATTGCTAATGGAAGCAGAGGTATGGCAGCCGCCATATAATCCCAAATACTTCAGAAACTAACCTGCTTTGACTCTGTTGCTGCTGAAAGACCAGTTTGTCTAGAATGCGCCTATGAAGGTAATAACGACACAAGGTGACAAAACAGACTTTTCGCATTTATTGAAATGCCTAAGTTTTGACAAAATGCGAAGGTGTAAGATGCTTGGTGGGAGCTGTGAGGGAGCCAGTCGTCATGTGAAACACCTGGATCCACTTGGCGTCTCAGGTGAGTGACACCGCTACATGCATTTGTTAAACACCGGGACAGTGTGCAGTGGTCCAAGCTATGGTGTTCAGGGTAGCCCACTGAGTGTTCATCTTGTCCTGAAAACCGCAGCTGTGGATCCGCACTGAAGGATCAGCTGTTTTCTTTTTTTAGGGCAGCAAGCAACCCACCATAGCATCCACAGAAACTCCCTTGGTCAGAAATTGTATCTGCTGGGGTGATAAATAAATTTTTTGGGGGTCCTGGGAGTGGGGGTCCACTGAATCAGGGAGCATCCACCTTTTTTACTACCCACTGCCCTGGGGGGGGGTCAAGGAGAGGATAAGGCGAGGAGGGAGAGAAGCAAATCAACAGATTCTCAAAGGGCTGGGCTGGGGCTGGCTGAGGGCTCCTCTGTTTAGAATGTCTGCAAAGGAGACATCTTCAGAAAGGAATGGGGGAACCCTCGGAATCTCTAAATCTGTGTCAGAGAGGTGGGACTCAGGTGATGTGTTGTGTTTCCTCTCTGACACTCTCGAGGGGGGGGGCTCTTCCTGCCAATTCAGGAGGGAAGGATAAGATCCCACAGGATTCCTGAGGGAAGCTAGCTCTCTGCCTCTGCGGATGAGGGGAGGTTGACCTGACTGAGAGACCTGAGGCACGAGGGAGGGAGGGGCAGGCGACTGTGGAGTTGAACCAGGAACCAACACACACCCCCACCACCCTGCGCGCACCCACCAGACAAGGGTCGATGCACTCACCCCCTGGAGCCGCCGAGGGGGAAGTCCGCGCCGAGATTCCTAGGAAGAAGGGAGAAAATGGCGGCGGGCAGACATTTATGTGTATGCTCGGCTCTCTCGGGTCGGTTTGCTCTCCGGCTCCGGGCTCTCAAAGGAGAGGAGGAGTCAGAGGGAAGGAACAGGTCAGGCATCGACTGATGGAGGACTGATGAGTGGAAGCATTTGCATTTGGGCCAGTGCCTCGGAACTACACTACCACTCTCAGAGGTCATGACTTGGAGGGTTTGCCGAGTAACAGTAGTAAGGAACCCTCAGGCTTACCTCTCAAAATAAGTTTAATTTTTTTTTTTTTTTCTCCCCTGGGGCTGAAACCGGCATACAGCACAAGAGTTGGACATTATCAAGGACCGAAAATGTAACCACCACACCAAAACACACACACACTGATCATGAAGAAAGTTAAGAAAGTTATACTAATTAAAATTAAAACTTAGGAGTTAGGTAAATAGCGTATAAAAATCAACACAAAAAACACTCACTCCCACTTAGGGATAGCAGGGGCCGAAAGCCTAAAAGAGAAGTTCTTAGCAGTTCTTGAGGATGGGAATAAGAAGAAAGAAATAAAATACACTAAACTAAAGGAAATATGAAAAATTTAGTTAAGAAAAGTTAGAAAAGGGGATTTAAACTAGTTTAAATCGAACACCTGAGCGGTCGAGATCTGAGGTAACTCACGCCTAGCATTGCGGGGATATAAGGGGAGGAGCCTTTGGTGGAACAACTCGAGCTTTTAGAGTGGCCGAGTCGGAGGTCGGGGATCGAACCCCATCCAGCCCCATGAAGGCCTAAAAGCTATCCTTAAAATGAGCATGCTAAACATGCACTAGAAGTAACACCTGAAGTCAAGTACACTTATATTTTTTTCTTTGCTTACATTAGAAAAATTAAGAAACACCATCAGTGATCTGAACTAATCTAAAATGGCATCACTCATTCACCAAGTGTTACAGTCATCTTTAGATATGTTACAGATACATAAAACTCAGTATGAACTGCAGAAGGAGTCAGTTCTGGGTACACTGCGTGTGCTGCGAAGAGCACTTTTGGCTAACATCAACAATCTATCTGTTTTGACCAACAAGTCACATTAATAGTTAGGCAATCCTTCTGTTTAACATAACTGATTTCTAAAGGCATCTCATTCAGCTCAAAAAAAGAGGTACGTCATGAAAGTGGATATTACCAGGGTGCAAATGGCCTTCTGACTTACTTGTCTTGTAATTCCTATCAGCCTATGATCACAAGATGCCAAATGGACCACCATTAGCATTTCTTACTTCCCTCTTATCCTGAGGAAGAATCCCTTTTCTAAACACCATTTGTGTTTTCCATAAATACATGCTTAGGTTATCTGCTACTGAATTTCTGTTGCTGGTGATATAGGCTGTTCCACATGAAAACTCGATATTGATAGTTACTAAGCTAGCCAGCAGAGAGGGTATAAATGGACACTCTGTTTATTGGTGCACCACGCAGCTGTATTGACAGTTATCACCTGCAGGGTGTCTCATTTGAGAAATGATCTGAATACTTAACAGCTCAAATGATTGCAATTACTTCCTTTAAAATTCTATGTAATTGTTTCCTATATAACTCTATGCCTATTGCTGACTTGTATCTTGAGAGGTATGTGTACATCCCAAGAGTAACCTGATGCACCTATTGTTAATATCTGACTTACATCCTGGATGGAGAAGGGAAGATCTGGGCTTGCACTGACCTGTGCAACCCATCAGCAAAACTTCTTGAGGGAGGGCACTGGTGGAACCTCTACCTTCAGTGCTGGCCTCACTGACGGTTAGTATGAATACTACCTCAGGTTTCCCTTGAAAAGAGGCTGCTGGCCTTCTGGGGCTAACTTGGTCAACAGTGCATAACTAAATAAATAAATAAATAAATGAGTAAATAAATAAATAAATAAAAGTACAAGTAAAATACCCTTATATGAGGTGTTTAATTGGATATCATTAGACTGGAAGTGAAAAGTACAGTTGTGTACACTTACCGTAAATGTAGATGTTCAAGTGTATTCACTGTTGCAGTCATTACATTTGGGTAATCTGCTGGCAGGTTGCCCTCAGTCAGCCTGAATTCCAAACTCTTGGGTCCTGCGTCGGTTGCTGTCTTCTCTACCATGACGTCAGGTTGTCAGGGGTATAAAACATGCATCCAACGCTATTATCTTTAGCTTTTCTTGCCCCAGATGTCAGGTGCCCCCAAAAAGGTAGCAAAAATATATAAAAATATATATATATGTATACATGCATCAATATAAACTTTACCTTTATCTGCAAGCAAATACATCATATAGGTAGTAGAAGATAGAGAAGGAAAGGTAAACTCCAGAGTGACTGGGGGATGGCGGGCGGGTAACCTGGACTGCAACAGTGAATACACTCGAACATCTACATTTATGGTAAGTGTACACAACTGTACTATGTTCTTCATGTTTCACTGTTGCAGTCATTACATTTGGGTAGAATACCAAAGCTATGGTTGGAAGGCTGGAACTAAACAGCATTAGGTGCGGCTATGAGGCCCTGCAGAACTGCAGTGGCAAAGCCTGCCCTGGACTTAGAGTAGAGAAGCAAATAATAATGCTTTGTAAAGGTGTGAACAGAACTCCAAGTAGCAGCCTCTAGAATATCTTTGGTTGGTACTCCTCTGAGAAAGGTTGCTGAAGTAGCTGCAGCTCTGGTGGAATGAGACCTAATGCCCTTGGGCACAGGTTTACCATGGTGTAAGTAGCAGAAATGGATGCAGTGGCTTATCCACTTTGAAATTGTCTGCTTTGAAATAGCCTTTCCTTCTGATCCTGCAGCATATGTCACTAGTAATTGCTCAGTTTTTCTTAGAGCTTTAGTCCTGCTTAAGTAGAATCTAAGCTGTCTGTGTACATCCAATGAATGCAGAATTCTCTCCTCCTTGTTCTGCGGATTTGGATAAAAGGTTGGCAGGTGAATTGTTTGGTTAAGAGCCACAATGGAAACCACCTTAGGCATAAATGTAGGACTTGTCCTCAAAGACAACCTGTCTGGGTAAAATATGATAAAACGCTCTACAGCCATGAGGGCCTGTAGCTCTGAAACTCTTCTTGCTGAAGTAATTGCTAGTAGCAGAGCTGTTTTCCATGATAAGAACTTTATTTCAGCAGTAGCAGCTGGTTCAAATGGAGGCAGGGTGAGCTTCTCCAGTACATAATTGAGGTCCCATGCAGGTAATGGTGCTCTTCTAGGAGGCCTTACATTTTTGGCTCTAAGATACTGCTTTAGTAAAGGATGAGAAAAGATCGGTGGCTCTGTACTGTAATGAGCCGAAATGGCAGAGGCATGGATTTTAATTGAAGAGAAAGATAGGCCTTTGGCAAGCATCTCATTTAAGTACTGTAATATCTGAGGAATATTTGGTTCTGCTGTATCAGTTCCTTGTGCTTGATTCCAAGCACAGAATCTCTTCCATTTACCAGCATAAGATTTTCTAGTACTAGGCCTTCTGGCTTAAAAATGACATCCATCACAGCTTTACTGAGAGGAGTTGTTTGTATAACTAACATGATCAGCCATGCTGCCAGGTTCAGTGTCTGCAGTTGATTGTGCAGGATCTGATTGTTTTGCTGGGGCAATAGTTGAGGTCTTTGAGGTAAGGTCCAAGCTGGGTATTGAGACAAGTTCCTGAGGACTGGGTACCAGTATTGGCGGGGCCAGTCTGGGGCAATTAGTATCATCTTTGGTTTCTCTTGTCTGACTTTTAGGAGGACCTTGGGAAGAAGAGGCAATGGAGGAAAGGCGTAAACTGATCCACTTTCCATACTTGTCTGTGATAAGTCCTTGTGCAGAATCTTTTCAATTGATAATTTTGAGGAGAGGCAAATAGATCTATGTCTGGGCTCCCCCATTTCTATGTTATCATGCTGAAGACTTGTGGATTTAGTTTCCACTCGTGAGGGTCCATAAGGTTTCTGCTTAAATCGTCTGCCAGAGTATTTTGCTTTCCTGGCAGGAATTGAGCTTGGAGATGTCTTTTGTAGGTGAAAGCTGTGTCCCACAGTGTTATGGCTAATCTTCAAAGGGGTTTGACTGTGTGCCTTCTTGCTTGTTTATATACCACATGACCATGGTGTTGTCTGTCTTTATCAGTAGTTGTCCTGAATGAAGTAAGTCCTTGAAGGCTGTTATGGCATTTTGAACAGCTAGCATCTCTTTCTGGTTGATATGTAGATGCATTTGTTTTGGGGTCCATATGCCCTGAATGCATCTTCCTGCCATGTGGGCCCCCAGGAATAATCTGATGCGTCTGTTGTTAAGGTTTGGCTGGCAGGGGGTTGAGTGAAGGCCCGTCCCATGTTTTGGTGACATGCCTTTGCCCACCATAGAAACTCCTGTTGTAGGCAGGGTATGAGAGGAATCACTGTTTCCAGACTCTGAGAATGTTGACTCCATAAACTTTTTAAGTACCATTGAAGTCTCCTCATATGCAGTCTCATATATGGAATCAGTAGGATGCAGGATGCCATGAAGCCCAAAGCCTGCAGAATTTGTCTTGCAGATAACTGGGTTTTTGTCACCATCAGTTTGAAGTAAGTAGTCAGTGCCTTTGCTTGTCTGGTGTGAGGTAAGCCATCTGGGCAGTTATATTCAAGCTTGCACCCAGGAATGTTATCTTTTGAGAGGGTACCAGTTGTGATTTCTTTTAGTTTATCGTGTACCCTAGGCATGTTAGAAGCCTTTTCACAAACGCCAGGTGTTGAAGAAGAATGTCCTTGCTCTCTGCTTGAATGAGACAGTCATCCAAGTAAGGGTATATTTGTATACTTTTTTGCCTGCAAAATGCAATTACTGGTGACAGGCACTTTGTGAAGACCCTGGGCGCAGTAGATAAGTAAAAGGGCAGTGCAGAGAATTGGTAATGCATTAAGCCAGCCTTGAATCTGAGGTATCTTCTGCACGATTGTCTTATTGGGACATGCAGGTATGCCTCTTTTAGGTCTAATGTCTCCAGCCAAGCATTCTTGCCCAGCATGGACAGAAGCTGCTGTAAAGTCAGCATTTTGAATTTTGGAATGTCCAGGTATGTGTTCAAAATTGATAAATCCAGAATTGGCCGCCAGGTCTTGTCCTTTCTGGGTATCAAGAACAGTCTTGAGTAAAAACCTTGTCCTTTTTCCTGTTCTGGTACTGGCTGAATGTCCCCCATAGGGACGTAACCTGTTTCTGTGCCTCTGCCCCTTGATTTGTGGGCAGATCTGGCCAACCGTTTGCCATTGGCAGAGTGTGGAAATGGAATCTGTATCCTTGTGATACTATGTTTAGTACCCACCTGTCCATGGTTATTAACTGCCAATTTTGAGCACAAAGTGCTAATTTTGCCCCTAAGGGTGCTGCCAAAAGATAAGTGCTTGGTGTAGGCAGAGGGAAGTCATTGGGACTGTTTTCTGTAGATATACGCTTTATCTCCTCCAGATTTGGAGGTAGAAGTGCCCCATTGCTTTGACCTGTATGAATCTTGCGCCTGGTATCTGGAACCCTTAGGGTGTCTGGATTGACACAGGAAAGGACCAATTATTTGTAGGCCAGTATCTACTAAATCTTGGTGGCTGCACTTGTAAGAAGTCTTTAACAGTTTGCATAGACTTAGCTTTGTCTTCCATTTTCTTTAAAACCTCTTCTGCCTTAATACCAAACAGAGTATTATGCTGTAAAGGTGCATCTAGTAATTTTGCTTCAACATGATCAGGCAAATTTTGTTCCTTTAGCCAGGCATGTCTCCTATTCACAGATCCAGTAATTGCAGCCCTGCAGGAGGCCTCTAAGGAGTCAAAACCACATTGCAAAGTATGCTTTCCAACCTGTTCAGCTGCATGCAATAATTCCTGCAATTCTTTATTTTCTGCACATTCAGAAATCAACATAATTTTCTGTTTTAGCAATCCTATAACATGTTGTTGATACTTAAGCATATGAAATTGACAGTTTAAGGCTCTGATTGCCAAGGTTGCAGATGTATAAACCTTTTTTCCCCATCTATCCAGTGCCCTTGAATCTCTGTCAGAGGGGGTAGGATTTTTTGCTGCTGAGGCCTTAACTCCCTTTGGACCCTGTGAAATAGTTTTAGGATCAGCAGCACGGTTTCTAAATAAAAATTTATGTGAGTCAGGGACCCTGTAATATCTGTCAGGCTTACTGGGAGCCGGAGGTAAGGAGTCAGGGGGGTTAAGCTTGACTCCGAAAACACATTATCCACAATGTCTAAAACAGGGGGAATGGCTAAAGGCCTGTGCTGAGGGAGAAGGAGGAAATCCCTGAGCCTCTTTTTTGATTCTGAGAATTCTTGACTCTCCCAGTGAACATTCTCCCTCAAGGTATGCAAGGTTTCCCCAAATGAATAATCCTCAGGAGGAGAAGCAGATGGTATAGACTCCTCTGCATCAGAGTCCGCATAGGGAGGTATAGATAATTCCTGATCAGAAGAGGAATCAGAAGAAATGGAAACCTGATCTGAAGATTCATACTCAGTGTCTTGCCTAGGCCTCTTATCTGGAGGGAGATGGGTACCCCTGATCAAGGTAATAAGGTCTTCAGCCATTTTGATCATCTGTTTTTTAGGCATAGAGGCCTGTGCATGTGGCTCATGCATTGTTTTTTTAGTTTTAGAAGATGCTTTTGTTTTTGGTCTTGCAGCGGTCGTCGGTTTGATATACAAATGTTGAGGTCTGAACACACCCCTGCCTGCTCAGCGGCTCTGTTCCCATCCGAGGGGGATACATCCATCGGTCCAATACCTTGAGTATCTTGTGGCATGCCGGACTCCACATGGGTGTCGGTAGAGGCCTACGACTCGAAGGTGGCGGGTATCAGGGGCTGTGAAAGCACCTCACTGAGTACCAGTGAACCAGCGACTGGCTTAGGAGAAGTGTCGTTGTCTGTTTTGGATCTCGACTGCCTTTCTCTGTCCTTTTCTTTGACATCGGTATGGAGCAAGAAAAAAAGTTTCCCCAAAGGGGTACTTAGCTTTAGTGAAGAATTCAATTCTGAAACTCAAACACGAATATTTCAGTAGTCGGCCGACAGGCACTTGCGAAATGCTTCTGCTTCGGGCACCGCGAGGCAAGAAAGACTACAGAAAATGGCATCAGATGCATGTTTTATACCCCTGACGACCTGACGTCATGGAAGAGAAGACAGCAACTGACGTAGGACCCACGACTTTGGAATTCAGGCTGACTGAGGGCAACCTGCCAGCAGATTACCCAAATGTAATGACTGCAACAGTGAAACACGAAGAACATTGTATGCTATAGGGCTACAAGGAATGATTTGGTTGCCAGGTTAGCCTCCTGTGCAGCTTCCAAAAATAAGGGAGGGGGAAGGGTAGTTAGGAGGAATGTTTCCTGTGAATGTGACTTCATGCAGGTGTTGGTGTCCAGAACAACCCTTATAAATATCTCAGCATTAACCACTGGTGGACTTGTCTTCTGAAAATTAAAGGACAGGTAATGGAAGGCAAAACTGGGGGCTTTAAGGAATTCCTTAATAGGAGATGTCTGAATTAGACAGTCATCCATGTACATATTGAGTTGGGTACTCTTCACCCTTGGATTTGTAAAAATCAACATTAAAAACTTTATGAAGACTCTGGGTACATAGAAATAAGTCTAAATGGTAAAGATGTAAACTGGTGATGGACAGAACCCTGTGTACTCTTTGTGGGGTTCTGAATAACAGAGATGTAGAGATAAGCATCTTTCATGACCATTGTCACTGCAACCTTTTGTTAAGTGAAAATTTCAAGCTCCATCAGACACTAATGTTGCTTAACTTAAGAAGGTCCATGCAATGTCTTCAAAAAGTCTCTTTCTTGGGCAAGAGGAAAGAATAGTTGTGTAAAAGCTTACCATAACCATAGATGTCTTTCTCTTCCATGTTGCAGTATTCATAACGAGTGAGATCCCCACCTAGGTGACCTGAATGTCTGGCCAGTATACTAAAGACTTAAGCATCTGCAAGGTACATGTGACATTGCACATAGAACAGCAGATGGCCATAAAAGTGACGTCTGCATGTACCATCCATTGAGACCATGTACTTTTCTATCTTGATATTTTTTATTCTTTTTCACATTTTTCACATTTTTTTCAACACATTTCAATATATTCATATTATTACGTCATAGAAGCAGGACTCACAAATTTTATACAAGTCATTGGATATATTCCATTAATAACACCCCCAGTGATTCATTAAGATCCCCAGCAAAAAGTCCTTGTTACCATGATGCAGTATTTTGCAATTCATAGACACATTAGCGACAATGAGAAAAGACCTCATTACTGGCTAATTTGCATGTCTATGAATCACAGGTAACCACCGCAAAGGGCAAATCAGCACTTCCCATGGTAGTTATTTGCAGCAGCTACCTTGTGCAAGCACAGGCACCTCCAACAAACACTCTCCCATACATACAAGTACACAGTAAAACAAACATATGCACCCATACCACATTCTTTACACCTATTTCTGCTGCGAGAAATCCACTATGTCTTCTTTCACGTTGCCCAGGTAAAACACAGATAATTACAGTTTGTCCTTAATGTCAGACATTCAAGTTTTTCACTTCATAAATTCCAGTAAATTAATGCTAGTGCAAAAGCTGTTACAAGGTACTTCAGAGGTATTGCATAATGCCTAAGCTCCTCAATTCATAATTGAAAAATATATGCTGCACATGGATAATAAAGTTTTTTTATGTGTCAAGTGTGCACTGTTAAGTCCTCTTTTCCCCATATGTTTTTTTTTTCCATTTATATATTTTTAACATGCAGTCCCTACTGCCTAGTGGTGATGCATAACATTAATATCCTCTGTGGGCAGCAGGAGGGTACAGTGTGTGAGGCCTGCTTTATGCCTTTTAAGGCACACTACATTTCCCTGGTGTTTAGTGGTTCTCTGTACCTTTTATTTAAATATGTTTCTTTAAGGCATTCCATATTGAGTATCTCTACTATATCCTCCCCATACCCGCTCTGTATACACGCAACTTGGGAATGGGAATTAGAGTTATCCCTGGTGGCTATCATTCCCCTTGATCCCCATACTGTTAAAGTGCCATTAATATATGAGAATAATAGTTATCCCTGATGGCTGTTGTTTTCACACAGATCCCTACACTGTTAAAGTGCCACTAGGTCACAGAATTAAGAGTAAACTCTGGTGCATAATGTTTCCCCCAACCTAATATTGCAGACTCTGCTCATTAGTCAAGGGGTGTGTGGAGGTATAACAGCCTCCACAACTACCCCGACACACACACACTCACACGTGCACAAACACAAGCACACACAAGCACAGACACACATAGACACATACAAACACATACAGATGACACATACAGACACACACACGCACACCTGCCTAACTTATCATCCTAACTGCCCTACTACTACTTCATGGCAGACATATACTTAGAAAAGTAGCCCCCTGCATACATACACACACACACACACACACACACACACACACACACACCTGCCTAACTTACCACCATAACTGCCTACTACTATTTCCCAGAAGACATATACTTACAAATGTAGCCCCGCACACACACACACGCGTGCGCGCACACACACACACACACACACACACACACACACACACACACACACACACACACACACACACACACACACAGACTCACACACACATCTGCCTAACTTACCACCCTAACTGCCTACTACTATTTCCCAGGCAGTCACACACTTGCATACATTCACAAACACACACACACACTGGCTAACCATATTTTAACCACTAAAACCCTCAGTATGTATCTCTACTGTGATTGCCAACTACCACAATGTAGAAAGACAGGCTGTGCTAATCTACATGGCTGAATGATTGGCAAGCTTTATGTGTAGATAGGCATATTGAAGGTCCGAAGATCACATCCAGTTTCCTAATAGACAAGAAAAGACAGATTGCTCTGTAACCATCCAGTTTGTCTGTCTGGGGGTGAAACCATTTAAGCTGCTTAGCTGTAAGATCAGCCTGAAGGCTTTTGTCTTTTTATTGGGAGTGAAAAGAATCTGAAGTAATAACCAGATCCTTCCTGGTCTGATGGACCTCTTGGATGACTCTTTGGATGGTGAAGGATTAGGACGTCAGGAAATGGAAAACACTGGGTATGTCTAGGATGTGGAGGTGACCCCTACAGGCTCTGGATATTACTCTCTGAGTCCACTTATAAAGGGTGATGGCCAGCCATACAGGCAAGTGGAGGAACAATTAAGCCCTAACAGCATCCAGGGCCTCTCCTAGAAAAAGGCCCATGGAATCCCCACTGTTGTTTATTGCTCTTCACTTTGGGTCAGTGTCCTTTCTGGAAACTCCATCAGCCTTGCTTGTTCCTCCCATATTTCGGATTGTCAAGTTGCTCTTTGACACACCGTTACCATAACTAAAGCAGACTAATCTTTATACTGGAAAATGGACATTGTGGAATACTGAATTTTCTGCCAAAAGCAGCTTCTCCTTAACTACTAGATGACATCAAGTGAATTTATCAATAAAGGCATTAAGACACATTAGAATCCTTAAACATTTCATATAAAGCAGACAGGTGTGACAATAGAGACATATTTTACTGCCTGCAGCCGTAGCTGTACCATCTGCTGAACTACATGCTAGGCACATGATGATATTGAAAATGGAGGACAAAGTTAATGCCTGTGTGCATAGTTTGTTTCTGTGGTCTCCATCCAGCAATTATTGCATGGAATGGAATATCTCATAAGCAAACTGTCACTGGAAGAAGGGCTCAGTGGCTGTAGCTTGTCAGGGATATCTCTCATAGGTTCATAGGTGTGTACTAGGCTAATGGCCCTGGAGCCTTTACAAGCCTAGCCCATAGAAGTGTCCTGGAATCGTGCTGCCCAACGTTAGTTCCCAGTGCCTCTATCAAGTAGAGCCACTGGAGTGATCCCCGGGGTGAACTTCCTGTTTCCCATCCACTCATCAAGATTTCTCTTTTAAGAGGGCCAGTGAGGTGCTCTGCTTGACATGTATGGGAAGTCTACTCCAGAGCATGGGCAGTCTCTGGGTTATGAACATGTCCCTCCAGCATGTTCTGTTGATTGTGGTAATGAGGTTGAGGTCTCTGGAGCATGTGGTGAGGAGGGATTGGGATTTCTTTAGATGTAGCATTTCTAACAGAGCTGGGTCAGACATGGCTTTGTAAGTCAAGCAGAGATCGCCTCTTAGTAGACGATATAAGACAGAGAATAGTTGGAGTTTTTTGAGTCTGTCCATGTATGACGTGTTTAAGGCCTAGGATCCTCTTCATGAGGTACTTTTGTGGCCTTTCCAGCTGTTGCATGTATTTAGTGAGGTACATGCCAAATGGGACATTATACTCGCTGACTAGTCTAATGAGGGAAGACTAGAGAAAGAGATGATGACCTCTTCCTTCCTGGATGCAAAACCCTTGGTAATGAGATGTACCACATAGAAGGACATTTTGACCACAGTGGCAATGTGGTGGTCAAAGGAGAGGATGCTGTCAACCTGTGTCCCCAGATCTCTTATAACACCTTCAGTGTTCAGTGGGCTCCCATCGATGTGGTAATTAGTGGGAAGTGAGTTGTTCCCAAAGGGGATGACAACACATTTTTTGGCTTTAAGTTTAAGGCCATGGTTTCAACACCAGTCATTGGTCTCAGTGAGGCCTTTCTGTAGGATGTCTACATCACTTGGGGAGTTAATAATGGCTCCCAGCTTGCAGTCGTCTGTCAACTTGGTCTGCCAGAGTCCCTCTGTGTTGGTCTGGACTTCTGAGAAGTAGATGTCAAACAGGAGAGGACCCAGGACAGATCCCTGTAGGACTCCACTCGTGACTGTCAGCCTCTTAGTGCAAGAAATCTTGAAGAAGCCACAAATAATGGGGGGGCAAAGGCCCAAAAATAAGGACAGATTTAAAATATTCCACGTATAAACTTGTCATTATTTAGTGATTTCAATTCCTATTTGTTTGCCAGAAAACCACATATTTTATGAGGAACACACCAACAATGCCTCAGTCACAAAGTGCTGATATTATCACTCTTTCAGACACATGTAACTATGATTTACTGTAGTTACGCTTACAGTGCACTTTAAAAGTGCTCAGGCATACAGCGCTGATTTTTCATCACCTGTTTTAGCAACCAGATACTTTTCCCAGCTACAGACATGATTTTTGCTATCTGGGCATCTATTTCTTATTTTCTTGACCTGTTTGCTGCAACTGGACAAACAATTAATCGGACGCTGTATTTAGAAGAGAGGAACTTAATATATCTACTGATAAGCCTATTTGCTGGTATTTCTGAGTAGTTTTAGCCTGTAAAATTAACCTAGCTATTAGACATCACCCTAGCCTTCCTTACCTCATACAAGGTCCTACTAATGTTAATTAATCTAGTTATATTAGAACTTGCACAGGCTGATATGTGGATAATGACTCCAAATTAACCTAGCCACTAGAAATTACCCTACCGTTGCCTACTACATGTTAATTTTAGATGTTGTTTATCAAATGTAGTTGCTGTAGTAATTTTGTACAGGCTGATATTTAATGTTTTTTGCACTATAGTCTACAGAAATTGTTCTAGCTAATGATAGCAAATGTAGTCGCTTTAGTAATTTTTGTATAGGCTGATTTTAATGTTTGTTACACTACAGTCTACAATAATTGCTCTAGCTAATGACAGCATTTATGTTGCTGTGAAAGTGCATTAACTGTTAATCTGCTCAGTTGTTACCTTCTTTATCTAAGTTCCTAAAGTGAATACTAATTAGTTGAAGAAGGTTGTAGGGGGCTAATGCTTTTTTTTATGTGCCTCACAATTTTAGTTTTTCAGGAATCTATATGATGTTTTCCTGTGTCTAACCTGCATTGCTTTTTGACACTCCACTCAGCTACTGACTTGCACTATTCCCCACCATTTCTCTTCCCATTCTAGCAAAGACTGTAACCGAATTGCCATTTTATATTTATTTGTCTCTGTCTCTTTTTCAGCTTATAAGCCTTGTGCTGTGACACAGACTGTCCCCCTATCAACAACATAGCAACATAAAAGAAATCCCTACTGAATCTGAAATGAAAATCCAACCTGTAACCCTTACGTGGACTACCTAGAAGTGCTTTGCTCAGCCTCACAGTGTCGGTGATATCCTACATTTTTACAGGTTTAACTATATATTAGTGAGTGTTTTAGGTAGACCTATTTGTAAGGGCCAACACACCTGTGGACCTACCCCGAGGCCGTCCATCCCCTCCTTTTTATTATTCTCTGCCTTACCTCCTATCTAGCATAGTGAATTAGTGTAATTCCCCATATAAGCCACTAGAGGGCAGCAGAACACAAGGTTTTAACAACTGTATCTTTACTTATAGCTGAACTCCACCAGCTCTATCGTACACCTATCTCCAGTTATCCCTATAGGATCTTTACTTCCTGATACCCCCCCCCTCCAGAAAGGCATAAAACAGGGATTTACATTTTAGTCATAACAGTAGATAATCTAGATAGCTCAATCTTTTGTCTCTTAATACTCCTGCTTCTGGGCTCTTTACTAAATACCTACTCCCCTATACACCTAGAACTTAAGACACCATTTGCATTTCTTTTTTATGGAAAGTAATTAAAGAAAGTGCCACGTACCTACTCAAAGCTGTATAGATCTCAGTCTCACTGAATAACTGATTACTTCTCAGCTTCTCTCAGCTCTAACCTGCTCCATTCGCCCTGCTGGCTCACTCCCCCTACCCTACCCCCAATTCCCACCCACCCCCAGGGGTCCTAAACTTATACTTCCTTAACCACAACCTCTCTCCCAATCATCCAGTCTAATACTTCAACCAATCTATATAATTTAACCACACCCTACCTATTTACTTTTCCCTCACCTCTTACATCCAGTACCTCTTCCTAAACCTCTTAAGATTATTCATTACCTTATCACTGCTCCCACACAAAGAACTTTGTAAAACCCATATTTTCTTTTGTCTTATCTTACCCAGGTCCTGCTGTAGCTATATAAGAAACCCCTTGTAATATGTCTTCAACAACTAAACCTATCCTTACCAAATTTATACTGTTAGTTACTCTCATATCTATTCTCACCTCTGCCTATCTCTTCACCTCCATTGATAAATTTAACTATGACTACTTCAACTACTCTCCTAAACAAACAGCTAGTCACAACTACACCCTTACCCATTTTCAAATAAATACCATATCCACACCCTGCTACCTGCTAGCTAAGTATCATCGACTTATTCATATTAAATTCAATAACACAACTGTAAAGAAGCTAAAATACCTAACCAGCTTCAACTACCCATTTTCTGCCCTAAAGACTCCCACCTTAAAAGACAGTGACATCCACCCTAACCCAGGCCCAACAAACATCCCAACGCTTACAACTCCTTATACCACTCCCCCCACCCTAACTACCCAAACCTGTATCTCTAATTCCTTACTTTTAGGTCATCTCAATATCCACAGTATAAATAATAAAATTGCCCATCTCCACGCCCTCCTTGATACTCATTCCTTTCATATCCTCTGCCTCACAGAAACCTGGTTAAAACCTGTAACTAAAGACAACAAAATAATCCCCCCAGGTTATAACATATTGAGACTTGACCACATAAAACTTAGGGGTGGGGGAGTAGCACTACTGTATAAATCCACACTACAGATCTCCTCCATATCTTATAACCCACCTCAAGATAGTAAGGCTGAAGTTTTTATCTCCTGACTTCAACTAAATGCTTCCAAAGTCCTATACATTATCTGCATCTACTTACCCCCTGGTAATAATATCACTCCAATAGAAGACATTCTAAGCTGGGTATCAACTTCTTACCCACAAGAAACTATTATACTAGATGGCTTTAATACTGACTGGAAATGTGTAAACACACATAATCCTTCATCACATATTAATCTTCATGGTTTTAGTCAAACTATTACCACCACCACTAGACTTAACAAACCTAACAACAAAGAGAGTATCTTACATTGGATACTCATTAATAAACAACAACAAATTTACAAGGTAGGAACTCTACCAGATGACTTAAGTGATCATATGTTAACTTACATTATAAGAAAAAAGAATGAACTCCCTAACAACCCCACTTACAAGATCTCTCAAACCAACAAACATTTTAACCCTGTATTATTCCAAAATGAACTTAATGCCTGTAACTGGTACCCACTAAAAATGCTCCCTCTTGAGCAGGCTGTTAAATATTTTAACTCTAAATTCTTAACTATCCTTGATAAGCATGCTCCTAAACATTCTATCAAAATGAAGTATAAACCAGCTCCCTGGCTTTCAAAAGAAACTAGACAACTCATATTGCTTATGAATAAATCTTGGGCCAAGTGGAGAGCATCCAAGAATATCTCAGAACAACAAACATTTAGACAGCTAAAGAATACTACAAAAAAGCTATACTTACTGACAAAAAAAACTACTATTGTAAACTACAGCAATCTCACCATAACAATCCACAAAAGTTCTGGTCTAACGTTAATAGACTCCTACACCCAGGGCACTCCAGCACACCACTCCCTCTAGGGGCTGATAACAATACATTCCTTCAAACTGCCAATACCTTCAATACCTTCTTCACAGACACTATAAAATCTCTAGCCTGTCAACTTTCCACAAACAACTCTAATCTCCCAACCTCTTTACCTGATACTCTCCCAACATTCCAAATACAACCCATCGCTACCTCGTACATCCAAAAACTCTTAAGCCATGTACCCCCTCTGCTGACCAAATACCATCTGAATACCTGCAAAAAGCAGCTAAAGCAGTTGCTCATCCTGTATCCATCATTATAAACAGAACCATAAATGAAGGAACTACCCTGATATCTGGAAAATCTCCCACATTATCCCTCTACATAAAGGCGGAAACTCCAATGAGTATTCCAACTACAGGCCTATAGCTCTCTTATCACCCTTAGCAAAAGTTATGAAAAAATGCATTCACCAGCAACTAATTAACCACTTAACCCAACATAATATACTAGCTAACTGTCAGCATGGCTTCAGGCCATTTCATAGTACCACCGACTCCATCAATAAAAACCATAATAACAACATCCTCTCATCAGCACTCTTTATTGATCTGTCAAAAGCCTTTGACATGGTCATCCACTGCCTACTCCTAAAACCTCTTGAATCCCTTGCTCTTGACACCAAGGCTGTTCTCTGGTTTAAGCCCTACCTTAACAATAGGCAACAAGCAGTCCTTTGGGAGAATTAACTATCTTCCCGCCTGCCAGTCTCCCTCTGAGTCCCTCAGGGCTCCATTCTCAGTCCACTTCTATTCTCAGTATTCATCAATGACCTTCACTTAGCAATGCTTCAAGCTACCTGCATACAATATGCAGATGATTCCACACTCATATGTTCTGCCAACTCCACATCTGAACTACAATCCCTAACCCAGACAGTATTTAACTCAGTTGAGTCATGGTTCTTAAAACGTTGCCTCCTTTTGAATGCCAAAAAAACCAAGCTCTTACTCTTCACACCTAACAGTAAGTCACCCCCGATCAACTTCTCTATCAAATCAAATAATGGCACCATTATAACCCCCAACTCTACCACCAAACTATTAGGAGTCTTAATTGACAATAACCTTACATTTGATAATCATATAAATAACACAATAAAAACCGTAAATAGAAAATTGGGCTCCCTATATAGAATAAAACCCTTCTTAACACCAACAGCCAGAACTACAGTTGTCCACTCCCATCTAATCTTCACTCTTCTTTATGCTTCCCCCACATATACTAACCTAAAGAAAAATAATCTCACTAAACTAACTAACTCCTATAATAATAGTGCCAGGTTTGCCACTGGGAACCCATTTAGAACTCACCACTGTCTGAACCTACAGCAGCTAGACTGGCTTGAACTAAAAAAACATTTTGATACTTTCCCAACTTACCATTGTTCATAGGATATTCTACCAACCTAACAACACACTGATACTCTCTAACCTTATCCTAAAAATGGAGAACATTAACATCTGTGCAGTAACTGAGACCTGGTTCAAGGCTCCAGAGAGAGCACCCCTGCAATACCAGGCTACAACTCTTACCGCACTTGCTACAGATCCCCCACCATGTCCAAAGATTCTCACTACACCTTTCTAAACATACTGGAAAATGTTAAGATACAACCAAGCACCCTAATACTGGGTGATTTCAACTACCCTGCTATTAACTGGGAAAACTACTCGTGTACCAACACCTTTGCCCACCAGTTCTTGGAATTCATAAATTCCAATGCCCTGGATCAACTAATCCATAGTCCCACCAGGGGCTCCAATATCCTAGACCTGGTCATTACCAGCATGGGAAATCGATGCTCCACACCTATGGTCACCCCCTCGTTAGTCAGGTCTGACCATAAGCTAATCACCCTTAACATCCACATCCCACCTCCACCCCCCAGTAAGGAAACCTCCATAAAAAACTTCTCCAAAGCCAACTTCATACTACTCAAGTCAAAAGTTACAAACTTTATGACACCCATGCAGACTGGAACTAAAAGTTTGACTGCTGAATCCTACACTAAGGCACTGTACAAGCACATCCACTCATGCATGAATCATGCCATCCCAAATAGAACCAAGATGCTCTCCTCCAAAAAAAGGAAGCCAATCTGTTGGTCCCCTGCCCTGCCATAAACAAACTTTACAACAAAAGGAAGAAACTATTGCAGAAAAGAGGAAAAGCCCAGGATGCAAAAAACTCCCTTACCAGCTTCAGTAAGAAACTGAGATCCCTCATAAAATCCTCCAAAGCTAGTTACAAAAATAAAATTACCAAAGATTCCAAAGACAACCACAAGGCATTCTATAACTATGTCAAGAATCTAAATGGCAATGCTCAGATTTGCTCTGGGCTAAAACAGAATGGCATTAAATATACTGATCACAAGGATACTGTCAATATCCTGGGAGATCGATTCAGTGCCAACTTCACCCCCCTCTCACCCCCTAAACTGCCCATCTCAATACCAGAAGATTGCCAAATTCCAGTAATAACGACCACACAGGTAAAAAACACACTCTCCAAAGCTAAGAATACAGCATCTATGGGACCAGATGACATCCTGGGCTGTGTACTACATGAACTACAATATGAACTGGCACCTCACCTAAGTGTCATGTTTAATCATAGTCTCACCTCAGGTTTCATGCCCACTGAGTGGCACAGAGCTACAGTTATCCCACTCCACAAGGGGGGGATCCACCCTGTATCCCAGAAACTACCATCCCATCAGTCTGATGAGCCTTATCTGCAAGGTCATGGAATGTATTATCATGGAACTTATAAACAAAGACATTGGCAACCTTCAAATACTGGACCCCACCCAGTTTAGGTTCGTGAAAGGCCGATCTTGTCTCCTGAACCTGATTGACTTCTTTGAATCAGTCTCCAGAGACATGGACAAGGGTAAGGTGGTCCACACAGCCTTTCTAGACCTCGCCAAGGCCTTTGACACCATCTCCCACTCTGGAATCATAGATAAACTTACTAAGCTGGGCATTAATCCCTACGTCACCCAATGGGTTGCCAACTGGCTTACTGACAGAACCCACACTGTAAAAGTAGCCAACTCCAAATCCAGCTCCAGACAAGTGACAAGTGGAGTACCTCAGGGTTCAGTCCTGGGACCGCTCTTGTTTGGCATCTACTTCTCTGAAGTACATGCCAACACTAAGGGACTCTGGCTAACAAAGTTCGCAGATAACTGCAAACTGGGAGCCATTATAGAATCCCCAAATGATGTGGACACTCTACAAAAGGGCCTTACAGAAACAGATGCTTGGTGCCAGCCATGGGCTCAAGCGCAATGCCAAAAAATGTACAGTTATCCCCTCTGGGAAAAAAACATGTACCGGTGAATTACCACATAGGTGGCAGTACACTAAACACAGAAAGTGTGATAAAAGACTTAGGGACACAGGTGGACAGTGGTCTCACCTTCGATAACCACATTGCCACAACAGTCAGGAAATCCTTCTATGTGGCACACCTCATCCCTAAGGACTTTTCATCCAGAAAAAAGGAGGTCATTGTCCCACTGAACTCATCCCTCATTAGACCCATTATAGAGAATAATGCCCCATTTGGTATGTACCTCTCAAGACATCTGCAACAACTGGAAAGGCCGCAGAAATACCTCACTAAAAGAATCACAGGCCTAAAGCAGATGCCCTACGCTGACCACCTTAAAAAACTCCAGCTATACTCTGTCGCATATCGTCTATTCAGAGGCGATCTCTGCTTAACATACAAGGCCATGGTCAAACCCAGAGCTGTTGGACATGCTACACTTAAAGAAATCCCAATCCCTCAGAGCCACACGCTCCAGGGATCTAAACCTTGTCATCACAATAAACAAAACATGCTGGAGGGATAGGTTCCTGACCCAGAGACTCCCCAGACTCTGGAACAGACTGCCCATACATGTCAAGCAGAGTGCCTCTTTGGCCCTCTTCAAAAGGAACCTTGACGATTGGATGGGAGAAAGGAAATTCACCCCGGGGATCACGTCATTCGCCCTGCTAGACAGGGGTCCAGGGAAGTAAATAGTGTGGGAAGAAATAGCCAGGGAATTGTCATGGCTAGGCTTGTATAGGCCATAGGGCCGATAGCCTAGTACCAACCTATGAACCTATTACCCCCTTTGTAAACCCCAATTCCTTACGCTCTTCCACTAAACTACTGGCTAGCATTAGCAAGTCTAATAACTTCGCAGGTGACTCCTTGTTTCCTAATACCACTGGAAAATATTGGAACATGTTGCCATTAGATCTAACTGTACTTCCCTCCTTCCCACTCTTTAAACAAAGGCTCAAGCAACATCTTAAAACACACTGGTTATGCCCCTGCTGTTACCCTGACTAATTGTCTGCATTCTCTTTTGCCATTTTCTTTATACTGCCTCCCCTCACCTTTTAACACCACTTACCCTTGGGTAGTGGTAACTGTCTTAAATTATTGTTGCAAATAGGAGATGAATTAAACTGTGAACATATTGTAAACAACACAACATATCTTAATGTAAGAATGTCTTATTCCTTTCAGGTTTTTTGTTTCATAATTAGCATACTTCTCTTTAGCTAAGGCTCTCTAATTATTTTTAACTAAACATTTCTTTATATTTGTGTAAATAATTATTTTTGAATATTGTGTTTGCTTAAATAGTATGACTTTGTAACTACTGTTCTCTCATTTATTTTTATCATAAAGTTTTTTCTCTTATATTTGTACATTATAAATGTTTGAATGTTACTGTGGAGCTTTTCTCCCCGGGCCTCTACTGAAAATGGAAATATATACAGTTGGACCAGCCCGGTTAACAAATGTAAAATAAAATAAAAATAAAAAACAATATGTAGTGAAAATCTGGACATTCTGTGAAAATCTGGACAGTTGAGAGGTATGTTGTTATTTGAGTCTGCACTTTTCAATTCAAATCCTTAGGAGGTCAGATGATTTTGTCTGTTCTCCTAAGATTACTAGAAGCATACACAGACTGAAGAATCTGCCTAATGCCAGTGGAGATGCATAGCCAACATCACAGCCCCTCTCAAAATAAGCAGAGAGGATAGGCTACATAAATATGTTAAGGAAGTATTGCAAATCTACAAGCCCGTTGGGGATACTAGACTATGAAGCTAAGGAGCAGATGTGAATGGGCATTTATAGCTATGGAGTTATCTAACATAGGGAAGAAATTATAACCTTAAATAGAAGAAGGAAAAGTGCCAATGTCAAACCTATCATGCTGATGGAATAATGACTCAATCTAGAGACTAACAGCCCAACCCTTAGTGCAAAGACGGGAGGGAGAAGCAGGAACATTTCTCAATGAATGAGGCCAGTATCTTAAAGTCTTAATAACTAAAGAACAACACTATAGGTCAGGTAATCAGTCACTTAGATTGATATCCTTGAGAAGAACAAAAGCAGGTTAGAAGCTCAGCATCATACAGACTTTACAAGACACTTTAAGAGATGGAAGGAATGAGAAAGGATAAACTTATGGACTGTTCTAAAAATGTAATGCTGAAGTACATTTTGGCTGCTAAATTGCTGTCAAGAATCAAAAAGCCCATGAAGCATAATGTGACAACTGTTATATTAGTAAATTATAAGGGGCTAAGGAAGATAGGTGCATTCATAACATCATTTGCCTGAGTAAGAACTGGTTAATAGACAGCACTATACATAGGCTTTGAATGACTCAAAACTAACAAGCTTGTTAAACAAAGGAAGCCTAATAGATGAAGGTACAATAGTATAATCCTTTTGGGGGACTAACAGAAAGAAAATTAAAAGATTCTGGGGTATGTGAGAAGGTGGCCTGACCAGACATAAGGGTTAAATGCAACCAGACAAGGACGGAGAGGAGGAGGCATAGACCACTAGAATACAATAATATCTGAAAGTAAGTAAGTAAGAATACACTTTCCTCAGGGAGGAATAAATTGTAATGAGTCATCCACAAAGAGACATTAATCTGTTGAGTAGAATAAAACCAAGATAAAAGCCAACTGTAAAAGATAAGGGGAATTAACAGACACAGATATGACAACTCTAGACAGCTGTCCTAAACCATATGCCTTAGAAACCAGGTATGGAATGGAATGGAAAGGAAAGGAAGCATGAATGGTAAATGTAATCACAAAATCAACAATACTGTGTAAGCAGTTGACCTGCAGGAAGACAAACTAAGAAAGGGCAGTTGCGTTATAATTTGCCACAAATGTAGACATTCAAGTTGATTCAGTATGTTGCAGTCCTCACTTTTGGGATATCCTGAATGCAGGTAGACTGACTTGACTGACCAGCATGACTCCAGAGCTTTACCCTTCTCCAGTGATTTGGACAAGGCTCTCAAACCAGAACACAAAGATATCAGTAGCACAAAAGTTTGTGACTGTCAGTGCCATCTTCCAATCTTTCTTGCCCCAGCAACAGCCAGTTAGAATACTTTGGCACCACAGCATTAGTGGCCCATATAGAACAGCCCTACGTGCTCCTGACTCACATTATATGCCTCCAATATCCCTCACCAGCAGTAACAGTAACAGCTTAAAAAAGTGGGAGTTGAGCCTGGTAAGAAAGCAAGACTGAAGTCTCAGAAAGGAGCCACCCCAACCCATATGGCAAATAACTGATCAAAACAGGAGCAACTGTTCCAACCAGGGATTGGAGGGAAGAGTATCTTGACATCTGGAGAAAAGGGTCTGCTGATGGTGAGTCTGAGTGGGTCACCAAGAAAAATCTTGTTATTTTGGATGTTTGATTCAGTTTCACTTTGTTGATGGTGAGATACAGATTCATGAAGCAGTACAAGGTGAACTCTAAATTCTTGAGTATCCTCTGTAGAAAATCTGCAAGGATGATGCAGTGGTCTAGATGAGGTAAATCTCGATGTCCTTTAAACCGACAGGCTTTTTACTATATCTGGAGTCTGTGTGCCATAGACAAGTCAAAGGGTAAGGATATGAACTGGAAATGTCTTTCCCCTATACAAATCTGAGAATTTTCTGTGGCCTCTGGCAATGGGATATGAAGATGGGTGTTCTTAAGTCCACAATAGCCATATGGGCCTGAAATTGGATGAGAGTAACATACAACTATCCTCTTTAATGTGTATGGGCCATATTGTGGCTGAGTAATTCTTTCTGAACTTAGGAGCTTGGGCCTGAAAAAGTTGCTTAACAAACCACATAGTTCCATCCTTTTCCTCCAGTTTCTTGAAAACTCCATGGGCAAAGGGTCCAAAGAAAAGGTCCTTAGTCACAAATGCATTTAGGAGCTATCTTTACATGGTCTGAAAGGGGCATTGTCCACAACCAGACAAGTCTCTAAACAACAGACTCAGTAACTGCTGCCTTGCATAATGCATCCACCGAATCATGACCATACTTCTCGTAGTGAATGGCAACCTGAAAAGAGGGCCACAAAGCTCAAGCATCTTATTCTTCCACTCCTTATCCTGTATCCCTTCTGCCTTAGCCTTCATCATCTCCAGTAGGGACTGCTGGTTAGAGAGCATGTGGGAATGGCAGTTCAAAGCTCTGAATGAGAGGGCAATAGAAGTATGCATCTTTCCCCCAAAAATCTGTCAAGTATTCTATTCTAACTGTAACTGAAAATTGTGTTCCTGGATGGAGCCAATGTTGCTCCCTTGCTGGAATTCAGGGACAGCACAGCTGGGTCAGAAAAAGGATTTTTAAAAAGTAACGTATGGGAATCATTGACCCTATAGAAACAAGCAATTTCTTTTGATGGGAAGAGGATGTGTGGATCCATGGAAGCATTTGCAAAAGCATCCTCAAGGGCATTTAGCACTAGAAAAACAGCCAGGTACATGCAGGCTGATGTAAGCTCTGTATCTGAGCTAGGCTTCTAAATCTAGTCAAGGTGTAAAGATAGGATGCAGGAGCATTATGACCCCTAAGTTTACCAGAGAGATTCCAATGAACAATTAACAATTTAAACATGCTATGAAGCTACATTTCCTGCACCTGGTGGCTGGGCAGAAAAAGGTTGTAGAAAATAAAAGCTATTGCTAAAACTAAAGGTCACATTCAATTAGATTTCCTTATACAGCCTCTGTATGTATGGGTTACAGTTAAGTAGATCAAGTACTCAACCAAACCAGACACTTGCCAGAGATACTTAGGCTAGACAAAAAGGCAGAAGGATAAGTGTCTACCTCTCCTACTACTCCAGGGAATGTGAGGGGGGTCCCTCCATACTACATTTAAAAATATAGCTTCAGGAGCTTTAAACATGTGTAAACACTGACATACAAAGGGTCTCAGAAGTTTTAAAGCTAGGGAAATCTGGTAGGCAACATTTATAACAGTTTGTGATAAATGCAGTCGTATTCCTCTGCATGTACCCAGTAGGTATACACAGGTAATAAAACTGATAGAGGCAGTGTTGTAGAAAATGTACAGTTGTGTACCTACCATAAATGTAGATGTTCGAGTGTATTCACTGTTGCAGTCATTACTCTTGGGTTATCCTGCTGGCAGACTACCCACAGTCGACCAGAATTCCAAAGTCTAGGTCCAGCATCAGTTGCTGTCGCCTCTTCCCTGACGTCAGTGCTCCAGGGGTATAAAAGATGCAGCCGACGCTATTTTCTTCAGTTTTTCTTGCTCCAGATGTCAGGTGCCCCCAAATTGGTAGGCTGAAAAATATGGCAATAAAAATACATGCACAAAAACAACATTTCCTTCATCTACAAGCAAATACATCAACAAGATTGTATAGGATAGAGAAGTGCAGATAAGTCCCAGCAAAGAAGAGGGGGATGATGGGTGGGTAACCTGGACTGCAACAGTGAATACACTCGAACATCTACATTTATAGTAGGTACACAACTGTACTATGTTCATCATGTTTCACTGTTGCAGTCATTACTCTTGGGTTGAATCCCAAAGTTGAGGTAGGGTGGCTGGGCTAAATAGGATTAGGAGAGGCTATGAGGCCCTGCAGAACTGCAATGGCAAAGCCTGCTCTGGACTTAGAGTACAGAGGTAAGTAGTAGTGCTTTGTGAAGGTGTGTACTGAACTCCAAGTTGCAGCCTCTAAGATATCTTTGGTTGGTACTCCTCTGAGGAAGGCTGCTGAAGTGGCTGCTGCTCTGGTGGAATGAAGCCTAATGCCCTTAGGCACTGATTTGCCATGTTGAAAATAGCAGAAATGGATGCAATGGCCTATCCATTTAGAAATAGTCTGTTTTGGGATAGCCTTTCCTTGTGATCCTGCAGCATATGAAACTAAAAGTTGCTCAGTCTTTCTGAAAGCTTTAGTTCTGTCTAAGTAGAAATGTAACTGCCTGTGTTATGTCCAAAGAATGCAGAATTTTCTCACCCTTGTTCTGTGGATTATGATAAAAGGTTGGCAAGTGAATGGTTTGGTTAGGAGCCACACTGGACACCACCTTAGGCATAAATGTAGGGTTTGTCCTCAGAGAAACCCTGTCTGGATGAAAAATGATGAAAGGTTCCACAGCCATGAGTGCTTGTAACTCCGAGACTCGCCTTGCAGAGGTTATTGCTAGGAGCAGAGCTGTTTTCCAGGATAAGAATTTTACATCTGCTGTTGATGCTGGCTCGAAAGGAGGCAGTGTGAGTTTTTCCAAAACATAATTGAGGTCCCAGGCCGGAACTGGTGCTCTCCTTGGAGGCCTAATGTTTTTGGCCCCTCTGAGGTACTGCCTTATTAAAGGATGAGAAAAAATAGGTGGTTCCATATTGTAATGGGCTGAAATGGCAGAGGCATGAATCTTAATTGATGAGAAGGAAAGGCCTTTGTTCAGCATCTCAGTTAGGTATTGTAAAATCTGAGGGATATTTGGTACACACGTGTCAATGCCTTGTTCCTGGTTCCAAGCACAGAATCTCTTCCATTTTTCTGCATAAGATTTTCTGGTGCTGGGCCTCCTGGCCTCCAAGATAACATCCATAACAGCTTTTGAAAGAGGAGTGTTCTGAATGGCTACATTATCCGCTATGCTACTAGATTTAAGGTCCTGAGTTGGCTGTGCAGGATCTGATTGTTTTGTTAGGTCAGCAAATGAGAAGTCTGAGGCAATATCCATGCTGGACCTGGAGACAAGCTCTTTAGGATTGGGTACCAGTGCTGGCGTGGCCAGTCTGGTGCAATCAGTATCATTTTTGGCTTCTCTTGTCTGACCTTTAGGAGTATCCTGGGAAGGAGAGGCAGTGGGGGAAAAGCATATACCGTTAGATTTATCCAGCTGAAAGATAGGGCGTCCACTTTCCATGCTTGCTTGTGATAATTCCTGTGCAAAATCTCTGTAATTGGCAGTTGTGAGGGGAGGCAAATAAATCTATGTCTGGGCATCCCCATTTCCCGGTTATCATGCTGAAGACTTGTGGATCCAGTTTCCATTCATGGGGGTCCAGGATGTTTCTGCTTAGTTCGTCTGCCAGAGTATTTGTTTTTCCTGGCAGGAATTGTGCTTGCAGGTGAATTTGAAAAGCCAATGCTGTGTCCCATAAGGTCATTGCTTATCTGCAGAGGTGGTAGGAATGTGTACCTCCCTGTTTGTTTATGTACCACATGACCGTAGTGTTGTCTGTCTTTATCAGTAACTGTCCTGGATGAAGCAGGTCCTTGAATGCTGTCAGGGCATTTTGAACAGCTAGCATCTCTTTTTGATTGATGTGAAGATGCATCTGGTTTGAAGGCCATGTGCCCTGAATACATTTTCCTGCCATATGGGCCCCCCAGGCATAATCTGATGCATCCGTTGTCAGTGTCTGTCTGGCTGTGGGTAAACTGAATGGCAGACCCTTGTTGTGATGACAGGCTTCTGCCCACCATCGAAACTCCTGTTGTAGGCAGGGAATTAGTGCAATTACTGTCTCCAGGCTGTGGCAATGATGAGTCCAAACACGTTTTGGGTACCATTGTAGTTTCCTCATATGCAGTCTGGCATACGGAATTTGTAGAATGCAAGATGCCATGAAACCCAAGGCTTGCAGGATTTTCCTTGCAGATAAGTGGGGTTTTGTTGCCAATTCCTTGAAGTAAGTAGTCAGATACTTTTGTTTGTCTGGCGTGAGATAAGCCATCTGGGCAGTTGTATTTAAGCTTGCACCCAGGAATATTATCTCTTGAGAGGGCACTAGTTTTGATTTCTTTTCGTTTACTGTGTACCCCAGGCCAGTTAGTAATCTTTTTACAAACGCTAGATGCTTCAGAAGAATGTCTTTGTTCTCTGCTTGAATTAGGCAGTCATCCAAGTAGGGATATATTTGAATTCCTTTTTGTCTGCAAAACGCAATTAATGCTGCCAGGCATTTTGTGAAGACCCTGGGCGCAGTAGATAAGCCAAAGGGCAGTGCAGAGAATTGGTAATGCATTGAGCCAGCTATGAATCTGAGGTATCTTCTGCAAGACTGTCTGATTGGGACATGCAGGTATGCCTCTTTTAGGTCCAAAGTTATGAGCCAAGCCTTCTTGCCCAGCATGGGCAGTAGCTGCTGTAGAGTCAACATTTTGAATTTTGGAACTTTACTGAAACATATTTAAAATTGACAGGTCCAGTATTGGTCTCCAGCTTTTGTTCTTTCTGGGTACTAGAAAAAGTCTGGAGTAAAATGCTTGCCCCTGCTCTTGTAGTGGTACTTGCTGAATGGCCCTCATGTCGATGAGGGCTGTAATTTGTTTTTGTGCCTCGGCCCATTGATGTGTGGCAGGTCTGGCATACCTTTTGGCCTTGGTAGGGTGTGAAAATGGAACCTTTAGCCTTGGGACACTATGTTCAGGACCCATTTGTCTTGGGTAACCATTTTCCAATTTGATGAAAAAAGTGCTTGTTTTCCCCCTAAGGGGGCTGCCAAAAGATAAGTGCTTGGATCTGGTAGAGGAAAGTCATTGGGACTGTTTCCTGTAAGGTTGTGATTTGTCTTACCTGCCTTTGGAAGAAGGCGCCCCCCATTGTTTAGGCCTGTATGAGCCTTGGAATTGGGGCTGAGATCTGCCTCTGGGATGCCTGTATCTGTCTCTTTGTGGTCTGTCTGTCACTGGAAAGGACCAATTTTTAGAAAGCCAGTTTCTGCTAAACCTGGGTGGCTGTACCTGTAAGAAATTCTTGACTGTCTGCATGGATTTTGCTTTATCCTCCATTTTTTTCAACACCTCTTCTGCTTTAGTACCAAACAAAGTATCATGCTGTAATGGTGCATCTAATAATTTTGCTTTAACATGATCAGGCAGATTCTGTTCCTTTAACCAAGCATGCCTTCTAAGATAGCCTTTCCTTGTGATCCTGTAACAGTGGCCTGCAAGAGGCCTCCAGTGAATCATAACCACATTGCAAAGTATGCTTTCCCACTTGTTCAGCTGCATGCAATAAATCCTGCAATTCCTTGCTCTCTGAACATTCAGTGTTTGTCAACAATTTTTGTTTAAGCAGTGACATTAAATATTGCTGATATTTAAGCATATGAAATTGACAATTTAAAGCCCTTACAGCCAGGGTAGCAGAAGTGTAAACTTTTTTCCCCCATCTGTCTAGAGCCCTAGAATCCATATCAGAGGGGACAGGATTTTTTGCAGTGGAAGCATTAACCCCCTTGGGACCCTGAGATATAGTTTCTGGGTCAGCAGCGGGGTTTTTATACAGGAATTTATGAGAATCCGGGACCCTATAGTATCTGTCTGGCTTAGCAGGTGCAGGGGGTAAAGAGTCAGAGGACAGGCCGGACTCTGAAAATACATCATTTACAATGTCTAGAACAGGTGGAATAGCAAGGGGTCTGTGCTAAGGAAGGAACAGAAAGTCTCTGAGCCTTTTCTTAGATTCAGAATAATCTTGGCTCTCCCAGTGGAAATGCTCCCTCATGGTATGCAGAGTTTCCCCAAAAGAATAATCCTCAGGAGGAGAGGCTGAAGGAATGGATTTTTCAGCATCAGAATCCTCATAGGGAAGCATGGAGTAATCCTGTTCAGAAGAGGAATCAGAGGAAATAGAAACCTGATCAGAAGAATCATACTCTGTCTTTTGCCTAGGCCTCTTACCAGGAGGGGGATGGGGAGCCCCTGATCAGAGTAATTAGGTCTTTGGCCATTTTGAGCATCTGTTTTTTAGGCATGGAAGTCTGAGTAGGAGAATGCTGTACTTGTTTCTTTGTCTTTGAAGCTGAAGATGGCTTAATATATAGTTGTGTAGGTCTGAAAACAGCCTCAGAAGCCGATGCCTGCTCAGCGGCTCCAGACCCATCTGAGGGAATGATTTCCGAGTGTCCAATACCTTGAGCATCCAGAGGCCCAGTCAGCTCCACGTGGGAGTCGGAAGCCGCCTGTGGCTCTGAGGTAGCGGGCGCCAGGGGCTGCAAAAGCACCTCACTGAGAATCGGCGAACCGGCGACTGGCCTAGCAGAGGCTTCGTCGTCGGTTTTGGACCTCGGATGCCTATCCTTTTCCTTGTCCTTGCATTTTTTGTAAACTCCGGTTATCGGCTGGTCTGATGGCATTATATAATTAAATCTTCAGCCACAGTAATGAAATGCAAAATCGAACCGACGCTTGATAGTACGTTGGTTAAATCTAGCACAAAACCGACAGCTAGCAACGTTGTGATCAGGGCCTAGGCAAGGAATACAGTAAGAGTGAAAATCCTTATGAGGTATTTGCTTCCCACAAGAAATACAATTGTTAACTTTTTCTGACATCGGTCTGGAGCAAGAAAAAGTTTCAACGGGGTACTTAGCTTTAATGAAGACTTCGGTTCTGAAATTCGGATTTGAAAATCTCAGGAGTCGGCCGACTGGCACTTGCGAACTGCTTTTGCTTCGGGCACCGCGCGGCAAGAAAGACTGAAGAAAATGGCATCAGCTGCATCTTTTATAGCCCTGGCGCATTGACATGAAATACACCTTCCACATGGGTAGGTTCCCATTAAATTCACATTAATATTTAAACTAACCGTTGGGGTAAGAAATCTTGCATGAACCAGCATATCTTTTAAATTTTTACCTCTTTTAAATGAAAAATTTGCATTTCTTTCAAAAATATCCATTAAATCTTTATATTTAAATAAAGTCCAATAAAATTGAATTATCTGCCTCACCTCTTCTGACAATAAATCATAAGTCATTACCATATAAACTTTTCTTAAGTGTCTTAGTTTTTGATTTTCATCATAGCATTTATTATAATTTTTATGAATCCTACACATACCACTTTTTCTAACCTTATTTAGGAAAAATAGCACCTCCTCAGCGTCATATCCCCTTTTAATAAATAACTGTGATGTCTTTTCAAGTTCTTTATCAATTTCACTTGTATTATTGCATAATCTTTTTACTCTTATAAATTCACCATATGGTAAAGATTTTAATAAATGTGGGGGATGGAAACTACGTCCATCTAGAAAATGTAAACCCTCTTCAAATTTGCGAAATACTTTAGTAACAATTTTACCATCCTTACTTCCTTCTAAACTAATATCCAAAAAATCCACTTTATTACCTAACTGAAGACCATCAAATTTTAAATGAAACTCATTCTCCTGTAAGTCATGCATAAAGTTATTAACTTCTTTCCTACCCCCTTGGCAAATAAAAATTAAATCATATTTCATGTAATACAGAAAGAATTATATATGCATTAAGATGTCCATGTGGATTATTTTATGTGGGGAAAGTAAAAGTGCCTTCAAGACAAGGTTGCAAGAACATGTCAGGGACATTAAAAATGAAAGAGTGGAAAGTCCGCTTGCAATGCATTTTAAAAGCCATCATAAGCTACTGTTTTAGAACATATTGTCATTGTTGAAAGGGATGATAATGTAAAAAAGAAGTTTTTATATAAAGAAACAATTTTTATATTGAAGTATGGTACTATGGCCCCTGGTGGTATTAATGTAGAATGCAATTGGAAAGTCTTTTTATAATTAATGGAATGATTAGTTAATTGAATATTTAATTGTTTAATTGATGTTTTTATGGTATAAATATGTGCTATGTTGCTTTTGATAGTATTCTCCTTGGAAGGCGTAAGCCGAAGCGCTAGAGACTATCCAATAAATTTGTGGTGGATCCTGTTTTTTGTCGTTATATTTAGCTATAGATAGTTCTAGAGTCTGTAACCCTTGTAAAAGGGTCCAGATGAGCCATTTCTCTAGTAGAATGTGTTTTCACTGGTGAAGGCAAAGATTTGCCATGGAGGGTGTAGTAGAAGGAAATGGACTTAGAGATCCAATTAGCAATGGTTTGTTTTGAAACTGGTCCACTAACTTGGCTTCTTGAAAAAAAAAAATGAACAGCTGGTTAGTCTTGCGGATAGATTTTGTCTCGTCAAGTTAGAATCTGAACTGTAATTTGCACACCCAGTGAGTGCAGGATTCCGCATCCCTTATTCTGAGGATTAGGAATAAAGGCAGGGAGAGTGATGGCCTGATTAAGGAATAACTCATTTTCTACCTTCAGCATGGGGGGAGGGGAAGGGGTTGGCCCTTAAATATACTTTGCCCTTACGGAAAATAAGGAAGCAAGGGAATGTCATCAGACTCTGCAGCTCAAACACTTGTCTAGCTGAGGTAAGGGACAATAGAAGTATGATTTCCTAGTACAGAATTTGAGAGAAGCAGAGGTTCCTGGTTCAGGGTGGCCACGGTGGTGCAGCGGTTAGCATTGCCGCCTCACAGCAAGAGGTTTTCCAGTTCGATCCTTGGCTGGGGTGCCTTCTGTTTGGAGTCTGCATGTCCTCCCTGTGGTCACGTGGGTTTCCTCCGGGTGCTCAGGTTTCCTCCCACATCCCAAAGACATGCTGTAGATGGATTGGACACACTAAATTGGCCCTAGGTGTGAGTGCGTGCATGTGTGTGCCTTCTGTGGAAGGTTGGGTGCTGGGCTGGTAACTCGACACCATAAAACTCCACTGCCAATCATGAGCAGACAGGTGATCTGCTGTGGCGACCCCTAACCGGGAAAAGCTGAAAGAAGAAGAAGAGGCTCCTCATTCAAAAGTGGGAGGAGTGATTTTTTCCAGAACAAAGTTGAGGCCCGAAGGTGGTGGGATAGCTTTCCAGGTGGATTAAGGTGGAGTACACCTTTCAGGAATTGCTTTACCTCTAGCCTAGACAGAAGAGAAGAGCTGAGAGATTGGCAAACAGAGATGGCTGAGAGGTGTTCCTTGATTGAGGAGTATGCCAGGACAGCTTTATGAGCTCAAACTAATAAGACAAGACCTTGGGGACACCTGTTTGTACAGGGCCCTGTTCATGAGCATGACACCAAATTGAAAATCTTTTCCATTTAAATATGTACGATTTCCTGGTTGTCGGTTTCTTTGCCATCTGGAGAACCCATAGCATGCCCTCAGAAAATCAGTGTCTGAAAGAGACCAGAATCCATAGCGTGAGGCCAATAGCTGATAGACTGGAGTGAAGGAGTGAGCCCTTGTGTTGTGTGAGGTAATGTGTGGTGATGACCCCTGGCTAGGTGATAGACAAGGGGAACCAATGCTCCCTTGGCCAAAAGGGAGCCATCAGTAAGATCTTTTGTCTGTTTCTCTGGATCTTTAGTAAGACCTTTGGAAGAAATGGGAAGGCAGGAAGGCATAGAGAAACCTAACTTCCCATTGAAAAGACATGGTGCCCATTCTCCACGCTTGAGGACAAGTAGTCCTGGTGCAGAAGAGAGGACATTGTTTGCTGAGGATAAAGGCAAATAAGTCTACATATGGTATACCCCATTTATGGACTATGTCTCAGACGACCTCTCTGTTCAGCAGCCATTAGTAAGCATTTTCCACTGATCTGCTTAAAGACTCTACTAGGACATTGTTCTGCATAGGGAGCCAAACAAATCTGCACAGCTAATAAAATCTAATGCCCACTGCTTGTTTATGTACCATATAAGTGTTGTGTTGCCTGCGAAAATTTTGAGTGGTCCTGGGGTACAGGAGTTGGAGAATACCTTTAGGGCCTGAATTAAGGCTGCATCGCCTTCAGGATGATTTACTCTAGCCTTAGATATGCAGGCTATTGTCCCTGAATTCTCATTGAACCCATCCATGCCACCAATGTAACATCTGAAGCATCTGCACGGAATTCTTTTTGTGGTGGTTGCAGTTTAGAAGGCAGACATGGATTGAGGTTTACCTCTGATATCACCCATTGGATTTCTTTCTTCAAGCAGGGGAGAAGAGGGATTTGAGGGTCCACAGGAGGAGAATGCTGAGACCAGATGGATTTCAGGTGCCAATGGATCTTTTTCATATGGAGTCTGGCAAAAGATACCATGGGTATGGTTGTGGTCATGAACCTCAATGTCCTGAAGATTTCTTTTGCAGATCAAGTCTAAAGATGTAGGAGAGATTGAAAGTAACTTGAAGAATCTCGTTACCTTGTCTGGAGGTAGGAAAGCAGGCATGAGCATGGAGTCTAGCCTGTAGCCCAAGAAAACCAGGTCATGGGTTGGTTCCAGTATGGATTTCTGGAAACTGATCCTGAATTCCAGACTTTGGAGTAGAGACACTGTGAAGTTGAGATTAAGTAAAAGGACCTGTGGAGTGGGTGCCTATACTAGCAGGTCATCTAAACATGGGAATGTTTCAGTTCTCTGATACCTAAAGAAAGTTATGACTGCAGCCAGACATTTTGTGCAGATGCTTGAGGGGGGTGGTGGGTCTTAGAAAGTTCAAAAAGCAAAGAAGAAAAAAATGAAAGTGTGATGAGCCAGCAGAAAACCTCAGGAATTTCCTGAAGGTAGAGTGGATGGGGATGTGGTGGTAGGCACCCTTTAGATCCAAGGTTTGTGGGAGTATGAAGGGAAGAAGAGTTTGAAGAGAAAGTATTTTGAATGTAGAGGCCTTGAAGAAAGTGTTGAGAATGGATAGAGACAGTATAGGCACCCATTCTCCTCTTTTCTTGGAACAAGAAAAAGTCTTGACTGGAATCCTTTTCCCATATATTGCTATAGTACAGGCTGTGTTTTGCCCTAGTTAAGTAACTTGAATGATGGGTGAAAGGAAATTTACTTGGTTGAGAGGTGGAAGAGGAAGGCCCTTGAATGGAAGGACCTCCTTCCAAATCATTCTGTAACCATGTTGAATAATGAAGAGGACCCATTTGTCTGTTTAATGTGCTGCCAATTTCCCATAGAAGAGTTGCGTCTTTCAGACAGGGGTAGCAAAGGACCTGGGAAGAAGGCAGAGAAGGTAGTCAGGCTGACTTGCCTGGGTAGGAAAGCCTCCCAGATTTAGAGTCCTGTTTGGTTGTCTTAGAATCTTTTCCTAAGCATTTTCTTGGCCATATGAGGTGTGCTAGGTTCTCTGAGGGCAAAGGATGCAGGCTTTGCAGGGTAGTTTCTCTGGTATCTAGGAACCAAAGTAAGAAAACATTGTCTACAATCTTTCATTATTACACCCTGTTCTTGCTAAGCCTTAAACAAGTTGTCTGCATCACGGCCAAATAACAGATCCCTACTCAAAAGCTAATCTAGTAGTTTTACTTTAATGTCCTTAAGAAGGGCACAAGAGTGCACTCATGCATACTTTCTGACACCAGGACATTTAGCTGCTGCTCTGGAGGAAGCCTTCACTGCATTATAGCTGTCTAGCCTCCTGTGACGCCTGAGGTGCCAAAGCCATAGCCTATTACTTAATGTCTGGCCTTCTACAGAAGCTAAAGTTTTACTTAAATTTCCCAAAGCAGACAACAGATATTTAGTCATTTAGGTCTGATAATTCGGGGTTATGAAGGCTAGAGTGGAAGAGGTGTAGCTCTTCTTTTCCAGCCTATCCATAACTCTGTTGTCTTTATATCATGGAAAGGCATTAGCAGCTGACAGAAGTTAGTCTCTAGCCATGGAAAACACAGAAGGATCTGTCAAGAGATTCTTATACTGAAATTTCAAGTCTTCAAATACTTTGCAAAATCAATCAGGCATTTTAGAGGCTGGTGGTTGAGAGTCAGGAGTAGTGGAAGTAGATGCAAAGTCATCCAGAAAGGCCCCCAGCACAGGAGGAACAGGAGCAGAAGCATGGGGTGCCTTCCTCTAAAAGATTATAATATCTTTATTGCACATCAGAAATATGTTTGGATTCCCATTTGAAATGTTTTATCATGTTAGAAATTTTCTCCCCAAAGGGAAGCTTCCTCAACAGAGTAATCTGGGGAAAGGGAGTCTTCATTATCAGAAGCCACTTGGCCTGGGAGAGCATTTGTGAACAGTAAAACCTTATGGACACTGACTTTGCCTAATCCTCCTCAGAAGTTGTTTCAATATGATTCTTTTCAGGGTTAGCAATAGTCAGAGATAAGGATCCAAAAAATGATGGCTTGAATGGCCTTAAAGAGGCCACAGGAAAAATCCTTGCAGGGAATCTAATGACCACATTCGCACTTTCCCCACCTAACTAACATCTAACAGCATAAACAACACCAAAGATAATAAGAAAAAGCAAGGAAGGCTCACGAACAGGGCACTTATCTGAACCAGTGAGGGTCAATGGCACTAACTATCATGCTTAAAACAGACTGACTGATGCAAGACACATATTCACAATGGTGATGAGATAGTCTGGGGTTATACACTCATTCACCCACTTATGTACCCTTATGCCCATGGGTTAGATCATACATCAGACATGTAGCTCACTGGAAGGTTTTGGCTTTGATACCTGGCTAAACATTCACGTTATCTGGAAGCATAACCCAACACTTTAGAATAATGTGACAGTGATCCAAATAAGGCTGTCATGCTGAGGTGCAAAAAATAGTTGTCTCCCCTTGTGGAGTATCGAAGAAAATGGCAAAAGTATTTGTAAAAGATGAGAAAGGTCATAAAAAACAAGTGGAAAGGAAGACATCTTTTGTTTAAGGAGTTCCAAGGTATGTAGCTGAAATTTCAGCATATGGAACTGACAATTTAGTGCCTTGATAGTAAGAGTAGCTGAGGTGTATACTTTCTTACCCCATCTGTCTAAAGCTCGGGAATCCCTGTTTGAGGGGGTGGGATTCTTAGTTGAGGTTGCTTTAATTCCTTTTGGCTTGAGAAATAACCTCAGGGTCAGCTGTCGGATTTTTAAAAAGATATTTGTGGGAGTCAGGGACTCTATAGTACCCGTCTGGTTTTCTTGGAGCAGAAGGAAGGGCATCATGAGTCAAGCTGTATTCAAGAAAATCATCATCCACCACATCCAGGACTGGGGGATGGCCAAAGATCTGTGTTGTGGAGGATCCAGGAATTCCCTGAGTCTCATTTTAGACTGAGGGTAGTCCTGACTCTCCCATTGGCATTGCTCCCTTAAGGTATGCAGGGATTCCTCAAAGGAAAAATCATCTGGGAGAGAGGCTGAAGGAATGGAATCCTCTGCATCAGAATCCTCATAAGTGGAGAGGAGTTGCAAGTCTTCATATTCAGATGCATCAGATTCATCTGACTTTTGTTCAGAGAAAACTACAGGGGACAGATCTCTTTTCCTTTTGGAGGAGGTAGCCTGGCTTCCCCTGATCAGCATGATAAGGTCTTCTGCCATTTGAGAGTGAGGCAAGGTAGCAGGCACCTGAGAGTGGGTTGTCAGTTTCCTGGGTGTGGTTCATCCCCTGGGCCTAAGAAACTCAGTAGTTTCAGAAAGAACGGTAGTCGTGAAAGAAGACATCGGTTTGCCAAGATTCGGTAGTGCGAAGGACTTCCTTGGAAGCCGGTGCCTGCTCAGCAGCTACGGACCCATCCAAGGTTGAGACAACCGCAGGATCCTTAGTCGAAGAAGAGTTTTGAGGCATACCGGACTCCGAAAGGGTCTAGGTAGTGGCCTGCGAATCAACAGAAGCGGCCATCAGGGGCTGCAAAAGTGCCTCACTGAGGCCCAGAGAACTGACGACTAGCTTTTTTTAATGAAAAACCTGTTATTCTATCAACTTTCTAATTGTGTAAGAGCAATAGTTAAAAATTGCCCCTACTTTTGGGCCTTTGTCCTACTTTTATTTATGCCTTTGTCCAGATTGCTTGCTCTCAGAGGTTGAGAGGCATGTATGGATTAGACAGGAAAACAAGAAGGATGCTTCATGCATCAAATGATTTACAAAAATCAGTGTATACAAAGATTATATATTCCCTGTTCTGAAGGAGGTATGGGCCTCCTTGAAAGTGATTACATGTATAGATCTGCAATCATAGGACTGCACTCATATCTGCTGACCTCACAAGACCCAAATGCAGTGAAAGTTTTGAAACATAAGGAGAATAAATCTAAGGTTACTTCCCTGCTTAGTCTAGCAGAAGCATATCGGCGTTAAGCAGGAATGGAAATCAAACCAGAAGTAGATACAAATCAGGCAGCAACTGAATGTGCCAAAAAAAAAAAAATGAATATAAGGTGAAGGATCAGATGAGAAGGCAAGAAATGTGGATAGAGTTCCAAGTATAGAAAACCTCTGGAAGAACCTCATTTTGATCAGGATCGAATGCAGGAATGGTTAAGGAGAGGCGAGTTCAAACCAAAAGATGAAAGGTTAATATTGCCGGCCCAAGATAGTGGGCTACGTACACATTGGTTTACAAAGTCCATTAAATATGTGGGAGAAACAGACAAATGTAGGTTTTGAATTGGAACCAGTCGCACAACTTGTTGCTGGTTGTGACATACTAATGGTAGAAGGATTGTATAATAAAAGCCATAACAATGTGGCAAGACTGTTGCACTGGGAATTTTGCAAACATTATAATATTGAAGTAGCTGAAAAACACTGGAAACACGAGCCACAAAGCATCATAGAAAATGATGAAGTCTACATCACATGGGATCACCCATTACCAACAGTTCAAAAGATAGAGGCAAGCAAACCAGTTATAGTGGTCCATGAAAAGAAGACAAAAGTAGCATTGATCATTGAAATTGCTACACCCAGTGACTACAGTGTCTTGTGTACAGAGAGACACAGTCATAAAATATCAAAATTTGCAGTCAGAAATGAGATCAGTATGGAAGAAAGATACACAGACAGTTCCAATAGTAGTAGAAGCAATGGGGCTTATAAAAAAGAATCTATAATTGTATTTAGATACGTTACCAATACATGTAACTCCGTATGAATTGCAGAAGGAGTCATTACTGGGCACACTGCAGGTGCTGCGAGGAGCACTTTTGGCTGACATAAAAGACTGAAACAATACTAATTTCATGACCTTTAATTGTACTTTGACTTAGGACTGGGGTCCATTCCTGTCATGGTATTAGAAACCCAAAAGACTTGGAGAAATTAAAAGGGAGCAACCACTAAAAGTGTACTTGTATCGATGTTTATAAAAGATTTACTTTAATGTAAGTATATTAGAGTGCAAAGCAGCCTTTTTATACATTTTATAAAACATTCACTTTAACACGTGTCTTGCACAGTACAATTAATTCACTGTTGAACTCCTGATATGTCTCTGTTATAACTTTATAAATGCATTTGTTTTAACAGATGTTTTGCACATTATAGTAATAACTTCGTATATGTAATCACGGAGCTTTTCTCTCCAGGCCTTTGCTGAAAATAGGTTTTAATTCCCAATCAAACTTTCCCTGCAAACAAATGTAAATAAATAACACTAGTGGAGCAATGCTATTTTAGGACCAACTGAGACAAGGTAAAAAATGACTGTCAAACATTGGCAAAAGGCCCCAGAGAATACAAGATAGTTCACAACTGTTTTGTGAGGTACATGACAAATGTACAAAAAGCTTACCTAGCTGGATTGTATCTGGATGTAGCTGGATAGCTACATTATTGACTATAACAACCTGGAAACTAGAAGAATAATAATGCTGGAGATGATGAGGGATGCAAACAGGGCTTATTCTTACAATCTGATAGTGAGTCAGTGCTGGGGGTTGTGATAAAAGGTTCAAAATTATGAGAAAACATTTTTTGGATGAATTCTCCAAAAGACTGAAAAACGGCACTATTTGGGGTGAGTGGTAGAGAGGCAGTGTGGGAAACAGTCCCTACATTTACTACTAGAATAAATGCATTTTTCCAAGTTTTGCCTTTAATAGGTGCATTAATGGACAGTTTGACAGCTACGAAGGAAATACATTCATCCCAAATACAAAAAGGTAACACTTAATGAATATTTCATCAACTGAGGGCCATTATGAATGCTCAAACATTAAGCCTTTTAAGTACCAAATTGTACAACTTATGAAAGAAGCCATAGAATACTGAAGTGATCAGTGTGTCTGTCCACTGGCACAGAGGTTTTAGCCCTGACTATAATATCACCAACCAGGGATTGGTGACAAGGCCAGAGAGCTGTAGGGCTCTTTTGAGGGAATGAAATAAGCACCTAAGATAACTTTCCTTTCTGGAAGGTGGGAGAAATGGTCTTACAGTCAATCTTCTACTGACCACTAACAGATATTGAGGTATTGAATCAGAAGTGCTGAAGTAAAGCGATAATCAGACAGTAATGTAAGAGGTTACAATGAAATGCATAGTTTCCGGAAAAAAATACAGAAATGGGAAATAATATGCACTGGACTTTAGTTTTATTTGGCTTTCTGGTGGTAAACAAATTATTTTTCCACTTCTGAGGTCACTTATCCCAAGCCAGCGAAGGGCACATACTGATGAGTAAAAAAAAAAAAAATTCTAAGCTTCTTTCCCCCCTTTCCTGTAACGAATCTAGTCCAGATACAGATTTGCTGTATCCAGGACTGTTTGTAAGATCCTGAGCCCCCAAGCCTTTCTGTGTTGGAGGGAAGCCTTCCAGCTTATCAGTGGGAGTGGTAAGCACTAGGTAACCTATCTACCACATAAGGAGTGGTTTCTGGGCCCTGAAATTGTAGTTTTTGGCCGTTTGGGCAATTTTTCCATCTCTCTCAACTTTCTGATTTAAAAGCCCCCATTTGCACTTGTATCGCCCCTTTCCTGTAACTAGTCTAGTCCAGATACAGATTTGCTGTGTCCAGGACTGTAAGCTTCTGAGCTCCCCAAATCTTTCAGTGTTGGAGGGAAGCTTTCTAGCTTATCAGTGGGAGTGGTAAGCACTTCTAGCTTATCAGTGGGAGTGGTAAGCACTAGGTAGCCTATCTACCACAAGAGGAGTGGTTATTGGCCATTTGGGCAGTTTTTCCATCTCTCTCAACTTTCCAGTTTAAAAGTCCACATTTGCTCTTGTTTCCCGCCTTTCCTGTAACTAGTCTAGCCCAGATACAGACTTGCTGTATCCAGGACTGTTTGCAATCTTCTGAGTGGTGCCAGAACCTGCTCTTCAATTTTTCCCTTATATCTACTAGTTCTCTCCTCTCCTGCACTTATACTAGCTTATTAATCTAGCACTTTAACAGACTTCTAGTAGCAATTATTGTAGCACACAAGTGCTACTAGCGCTATATGTTCTACAAGGAAACAGATCTAGTACTTATTATCACTGCCCACCCCACCAGGGATGTCTAAAGGTTAGTCCCTGTGCTATCTCCTATTAACCTGGTGAACTTGGGCAGCATACTGAGGCAATGTAGCAACTGCCTCATGTACACCGACAACCCTCTCCTTTTACCCTCCAATACTCAGACTTGCAAGAGATGCACTTATATATCCAAACTGGAAGCCACGCACTCTTCAGTGAAGACCAGAATAGCTGGTCAAGAGGATAAGGTCAACACTTGCACCACACCACATGGAGCACATGCTCTCCGGAACACACACACCAGCACTGCCTTCACATAAAAACACAAACCACACACCCACCTTCATGGAGGTTCTCAATAAAAATCTACCCAAGCAGCAGAGCCCTCCAAGGCAGAAATGCACTCGACCATCACAACACAACACTAATCACGAGACACATAAATCTCCTAAACAGTGTGCCACTCAACCAAAGCCCCTAAGGCAAAACAGCATACCCAACACACTAGTCATAGGTGACTCAATAGTGAGGCACACTGATGTCTCACTCACTAGCTTGAATAAGGAGAAAGTAACAGTCAGCTGCCTATCAGGTGCCAGGATCCGACACATAATGCATGCACTCAGGTCACTCAACAACAGGTACAAATATGACTCTGTCATTGTACATGTGGGTGTGAATAACCTGAGATGTACCTCCCTGCACTACATAAAAAGAGACATGGAGGAGCTCTCGGATTATGTAGCCCAGGCGGGTATGACCCTAGCCCTGAGCAGCATCCTACCATCACCCAGAATGGTACCACAGTACAAGCAGAAAATGATTGATTTCAACTATTGGCTAAGTTTCTGATGTCATTCTAAGGAGATACCGTATCTGTCTGCCTGGGATGACATAATTGACAGACCTCAATGCTTTGCCAGAGATGGCCTGGATCTGTCACCCCTGGGCTTCTGGATATTGGCCAAGGCTCTTGCCACCCCTATAGTACCTTTTTTTAGGTGGTGTTCCAAAGACCAAATTACCATCGGCTACAAACAAATGCAATCTGAGGGTCATGTTGCTCAACGCTAGAAGTCTAAATCTCAAAATGCACTCGCTCAAAGCACTCCTTAAAATGGAGAACATCGACATTTGTGCTGTAACAGAGACCTGGTTCAAGGCAGCAGAAAGCACCCCTGCACTATCAGGCTATAACTCACTCCACACCTTTCGGCCCCAGAACTTAGACTGAAGCTCCAAAAGCGGTGGTGTCTCCATATTCATAAAGGATGCACACACCTTAAGACTGGTAGCCCAACATAATGCATCAGAGATACTTCAGGTGCAGCTAACATTGGGTAAGACAGTGAGTCACATCATAGCACGCTATAGGTCCCCAACCATGTCCCAAGACTCACACTCTATGTTCCTAAGCACCCTGAAGAATATTTGGGTCCAACCTAACACTCTCTTACTAGGTGACTTCAACTACCCCTCCATTAACTGGATAAACTACTCATGTACCAACACACTTGCCCAATGTTTCCTGGAGTTCATTAATTCCAATGCCCTGGACCAACTCATTCTTACCCCCACTAGAGGTAGCAACATCCTTGAACTTGTTATTACTAACATGGGCGACCGTTGCTCTACACCAATAGTCAGCTTCTCCCTGGTTAGATCAGACCACAAACTAATCGCCTTGGAAATCCACATCCCTCCCACCCACCCCCAGCAAAGGTAACCACCATGAAAAACTTCTCCAAAGCTAACTTTGGGATCCTAAAAACAGAGGTGGCTAACTTCACGGCACCCATGCAAATGGAGAATAGTTGCATGATTGCAAAATCATACAACAATGCACTGTATGAACACGTACACAAATGCATGGATCTCGCCATACACAATAGAACCAAGACACTCTCCTCCAAAAAAAAGAAGCCAATCTGGTGGTCCCCTGCCATAAACAAACTCTACAACAGAAGGAGGAAACTGATGCAGAATAAGGTGAAGACCCAAGACTGGAAAAACTCCCTTATCTGCCTCAACAAAAAGTTGAGATCCCTCATCAAATCATCTAAAGATAGGTATGAAAACAGAATTGCAGCAGATAGTAAAGACAACCACAAGGCCTTCTATAGTTATGTAAAGAACCTCCACGGCAATACCCAAATTTGCTCTGTGCTACTGCACAATGGTACCTCCTATACCGAGCCAACAGATATTGCCAGTATACTGCTGACAGATTCACTGCCAAATTTACCCCCCCCCCCCAAAGGAACAATCACAATACCAGTAGATTGCCAGGCACCCAGTATTACTGCTGAACAGGTTAAAACAGCACTGTCCAAGGCCAAGAATACAGCTTCTGTGGGACCTGACAATATCCCTGGTTGTGTTCTACATGAACTACAGAGTGAACTGGCACCTCACCTATGTGCCCTGTTCAGTCACAGCCACACCTCAGGCTTTGTCCCTACCAAATGGTGCACTGCTATATTCATCCCCTCTCCACAAAGGAGGAGTGACTACAGACCCTGGGAACTATCGCCCCATTAGCCTGACGAGTCTGATATGCAAAGCTATTGAATGCATAATCATGGACCTAATAAACAAGGATATAGGGAATCCCCAAACTCTGGATCTCACACACAGTTTGGTTTTGTAAAGGGTAGATCATGCCTGCTCAACTTGGTCAACTTCTTTGAGTCAGTCACCAGAGGTGTGGATGAAGGCAAGATGGTTCATACAGCCTACCTTGATCTGGCCAAGGCTTTTGATACCATTCCCCACTCAGAAATCATAGAAAAACTCACTAAGCTTGGCATCAATCCCTATATCACTAGGTGGGTTGCAAATTGGCTCACAGATAGGACCCACAGTGTGAAAGTAACTGACTCCAAGTCAGACTGCCAAATAGTCATGAGTGGAGTCCCACAGGGTTCGGTCCAGGGTCCTCTCCTGTTTGGTATCTACTTCTCTGAAGTCCAGGCCAACACAAAGGGACTCTGGCTGACAAAGTTTGCAAACAATTGCAAGTTGGGAGCTATTATTAACTTCCCAAGTGATGTTGACATCCTACAGAATGGCCTCACTTTGACCAACGACTGGTGTCAGAACCATGGCCTTAAGCTCAATGCCAAAAAATGCGTCATCATCCCCTTTGGGAAAAACCCAGTTGCCATGAATTACCACATTGATGGTAGTCCACTGAACACAGAAGACATAAGAGATCTGGGAACACAGGTTGACAGCAACCTCTCTTTTGATCACCACATTGCCACTGTGGTCAGAAAGTCCTTCTATGTGGCACATCTTATTACTAAAGGTTCTGCATCTAGGAAGAAAGAGGTTATTGTCTCCCTCTACTCTTCCCTCATTAGGCCAATCATCAAGTACAATGACCCATTTGGCATGTACCTCACTAGACACCTGCAACAACCAACTGGAGAGGCCGCAAAAGCACATCACAAAGAGGATCCTAGGCCTTAAACACTTGTCCTATATGGACAGACTTAAAAAACTACAACTATTCTCCGTCTCATATCACCTACTTAGAGGCGATCTCTGCTTGACTTACAAAGCCATGTCGGACCCAGCTCTGTTAGAAATGCTGCATCTAAAGAAATCCCAATTCCTCCATACCACACGCTCCAGAGACCTCAACCTCATTACCACAATTAAACCTGCACAAAGAACCTCAGACCCAGATGGATAAAACATGAACAGCTTTATTACAAAGAAAGCACGAGGTTTCATAGTTTTCTTGTGCACCGTCCGCTTCTCTTTGTTTTTCATTACCACAATTAACAGAACATGCTGGAGGGATATGTTCATAACCCAGAGACTGCCTATGCTATGGAACAGACTTCCCATACATGTCGAGCAGAGCACCTCGCTGACCCTCTTCAAGAAAAATCTTGACGAGTGGATGAGAAACAGAAATTTCACCCCAGGGATAACACCAGTGGCTCTACTTGGCAGAGGCACTGGGAACTAAAGTCAGGTAGCACTATACCAGGGTAATCCTATGGCTAGGCTTGTAAAGGCCCCAGGGCCATTAGCCTAGTACACACCTATGAACCTATAAGAAAGGCCACATTTTACAGGTGTGAAGCTTTACCTTCAGGAGGCACACACCTATCTGATTAGGGGATTCAGTATAGAATTATAGGGATATCACAGAGACCAGAAAGATGGCACTGATTAGTCATGACCATGGTTGTGAGTTGGTTTGATGCAAGGTGGGAAAAGGTCTGTAAGTCAAGTTGGAAAAATAAGTTCACTTAACAATGTTTTCAATTTCTGCTACTTTAGACTGAGTTCCTCCTCTCATCTGTATACTGTCTCGTGCTATACCAGAATTTCCTCTTTCTCTTTCTATGTCTCACTCACCTACAGACCAATGAATATTCTCCATCATGCAGTCATACTAACAGATATGATCTCATACGTCTTCTGACTGTCAGATGTGGTATTATGGATTTTTTGGAGAAAACACATCCAGCACATGCCATGAATTCTCTTTTTCCACATCCATGTCTTTTTGATGGGGTCACCACATAGTGATTATTGAATTTTTCTTCTAAAAAGACCACTATATGGCACACTAGGTAATATGCTAATTAGAAAAGAAGCATATTGAAAACATCATAACATTTCTGAATATGTACACCTTGTCAAAATAACAAGTGGCAGGGTAGGCAAAACAGGCAACTCATGGAAAGTGGAATAAAGAGACTATAAGAGAACATGAAAACATGCCAAAGGACATTCATTCGTAATTCAGAAATGGGAAGGCATTATTTTACAAAGAGAGTGGCAGTACTTATTTCAATGATGACAGGGCTGTGGCTGACACAAATACAAAAAGGCTGTGACATGTCAGAGTACATGGCAGATTTGACAGGCCTAAGTTTTCTTTCCCATTATGTATTGTATGGTCCTATGGTGCACTGGTGGACAGACTGTTTTTTATATATATAAAAAATATCCTCTTCTAAGAAGCTGAAGACATGAATCTCTTTCAAAAATAGTTCCATTTTCAAAAATACTTCACACAGCTAGAAAGCTATAAACAAATACCATGTATCCCTTACTTAAATAGCAAATTATCATAAATGAAAGATCTAAATCACAAAAGGCATCTAAAATACTGCCCAAAGAAAGACAAAACAGTACAATTTATTATTTTTTTTGCAGGGGACCCTAATCTGCATCATACTCTTTATCTCTAATATGCTACTTTCTGAGATTGTGCAAATGTGGAGAAAAAAAGAGATTGTTTTTCTTAAGAAAAAACTCTCACACGTTTTCTCTTCTACAAACTGAACAGCCTCACTAACTGCACTACATCATGGAGGAAGCATGAAAAAATGACTTAAGTCCAATCATAACTTAAGTTTTGTCGAACTGTCTGAAACAAACAGCACAACAGGTGCTGAATGAAAATACTAAGGAAAGCAAGGGAGCATCACATGACTAAGAAAAGGATAAAACCAGTCTGTCATTTTTATTATAAATGTGCTTACAAGTCACTCATCATTTACAAATGTACTTATTTGACTAGACAAATAACAATCACAATTATAATTTTTATTTTTTTTTTATTTATTTTTTATTTAAAAACCTACAATGCAAACAACTGGCTTTGTTCATGCCATACCCCTGGCTAATCCACCTCACTGCACTGCTGAAAGGATTCCATTAAGGATCACCTGTAGCCTCCTAGTACATTTGTTTATCAAAGGATATGTGATTTTTAGATTCAATAATATATAATATGTACTTTACAGAACTACCTATCTTGTGACTTTCTATTTTGCAATCATGATCATGTAGAATTGTACTATAGCTATATGTATTATCTTATATATGCTTGTATGTATTTTATATGCTTCCTCATATTGTCCTTCATGTACTTTATGTTATTTGAAGCTTTTCTTCCCGGGCCTCCGCTGAAAATGGACCTGTGTCCAGTCGGACTTTCCCAGTAAACAAATGTAAAATAAAAAAATAAAAAATAAAAAATTAAATTTCAATGCAACAGTCTAAAAGGATTGAACTTAAACCAGTTTTGTGTCATCCATGTAAGGATGTCCTCCAGAGGATCAAAGGAGGCTATCATCTCCTGAGGGAAGGACTAGTATGCCTGAGTTCCATCTACACAGTAGTGACATTGCAGATGTCTCCTTTTAATAGCATGGCCAGGTGGCACCATGTACATGATGAACAGAAGAGGTCCCATAGTACAGCCTTGGAGAACCCTACATTGCAGTGGAAACCAATAGATAAGCTAACACCTCAACACCACTTTCTGAGTGCAACTGAATAATCAGAAGGCAAACAAATCCAGAAGTTTGGATGAAATCTCGCAGGAGTCCTCAGGGATTCAAGGTGGATCTTGTCAGCCATGACAAGTGCTACAGTCAGACCAGCAAGGAAGGAATGCTACCGTTGACTGAGTATCTGATGTCCTACTGGTGGAGAGACAGCAAACAAGTACTGCCTCAGTGTTGTGGTATGCTGTAAAATGAAACTGATCCAGAAACTCATCGTTTTAAAAAAAAGATTCAAGGCGCTTATGCTTATACTATACTTTCTCAAATAACCTTAACAATAAAGGAATGGCTGTCAATTGGGTGACAGCTATCCAGGAAGCTTAGACTCAGGTAGGACCTTGAAAGACTAGGTGATATTGACTCTTTCTTGAATACATACGGAAACACATCAGTTCTAATACAGGAACAAGCAATGCTAATGGTGAAAATCTTCATGACACCCAGTCGGGACAGAAGACATTAGGTTTTAAAGGCAATATGTTCATAGGTTCATAGATTAGTACTAGGCTAACTGCCCTTCTGGGTCATTTTAAGCCTAGCCAATTACCCCATGTGAGAATCAAACCCTGTACCTTGTGTCTGTAAGGCAAACACCTTAACCATTATGTCAACCTCCCACCCCAGTTAGTATGCATATTTGAAATTAAACATATGAGCTTTGGAAAATGAATCTAATCAAACAGTAATCATATCCAAGCTAACAGATACAGTGAACTAAATGGAAGCCCACAAACAGTAACAAGTATGGTGTCTTTACTGCTAATCCACTTTGTTAGCACAACTGAGAGGCCAGCTCAAAATGAGAAGCAGAAAAGGCCACTGTCCAGACAGGCCAGATTAATAGCCTGCACACTGCACAAAGAATCTGGCCCATTGATTACCATGGCAGAGATCCTGTGGGCAAGTAGAGCACCTTCTTACAGAATATATCTTACATGGTACATAGAGCCACTGTCAGGATGTACTCTAAAATACAGCTGTGCCACTGCTGGCATTTCAGCCATCATCTCTGCCTTTAGACATTGCACAGTTCAAGATCATACCAAGTCAGTCATATTTGTTAATGAAGGTCAAATGTGCATGAAATGGGGTGAAGCAATCCAGAGTTGCAGTCATTTGTGCTATAGTCCAGAAGGATCTGGTTAAGGTCAAGGGAATGGCGGTCACTAATAATTTTTAGACTGTAGAAGCCAACCAGTTAAACAGTAAAGAAGCAACGCAGAGTGGCTGTTAAGTTAAAGTGAGCCAGGTGGTGGTGCCCAGCCTAAGAGTTCCAGATTCAAGTCAAAAGGAAACACACCAAGCTATAAATATGGAGTCCAATGAATGTCTATGTTCATGGAAAGCAGAGGTAACAATCTGAACAAAATTAAAATCTTTTATAATGGAGGCATACTCCTTAGTAAACAAAATGAACCTGCCACTGACTGAGATACTGAAATTATTTATTAACAACTATAATGCAGGTATACTCCTTAGTAAACAACATGAACCTGCCACTGACTGAGATACTGACATTATTTATTAACAACTATAATGCAGGTATACTCCTTAGTAAACAACATGAACCTGCCACTGACAGATACTGAAATTATTTAGTAACAGCTAATCTGTTAGATTCAACAGTGAGTCAAGGAAGAATGTTGTGAATTCTTGCAAGAACACTAGAAGACCATTAAAACTGTTAACATAAATGTGTACACATTACTCTTGTGGGAAGAACTGTTCTGTATCAACTCAAAACCAAGATAATTTACTGTCTTATGAGAACTAGGAGCATCTCTCTCTGTCTCACATACACACGCACACACACACACACACACACACACACACACACACACACACACACACACACACACACACACACAGTGCTCTAAAGAATGCTAAGTATCAAAGCAAAAAATGTGGTCATATTACTGACTCATAGCTAGCGCTCTGCAGAGACTGCCATTTTGGATCTTGAAAAATCCCAGAGGTGAAGGATTACAGCAAACAACATGAACTAACTTGGCATACCAAACATTATAAAGCATTACAGGGAATATGCAAATTCTCATGAAAGAATTTTTAGATTTTAAAAAACTTGGCATAGAAAAAGGATGTGCTGCGCCAGAGAACCTTGCAATGCAATGCAAAGCAATCATTAATGTCATTAATTATCATTCCAAAGACATGAATCTGGAGCATTTCTCCCCGGGCCTCCGCTGAAAACAGGCTCTCTGGAACCTAGTCGGACTTTCCCGGTCAACAAAATGATAAATAAATAAAATAAATAAATAAATAATGTAAATACTAGACTTCACTTTAAGTAGAAAAGATATCCAAGCAAATACTGCAGTGAGGGAACATCTGTACAGAAGACAAAGAAAAGAGTAATACATGGTAAATAAATGCCTAACAAAGACAGATCTAAAGACAACCCCTTAGCAATAACAAAAAAAAATAATATTTTAAAGAAGGGCTGAAAGCTTTAAACGTAGCAAAACAAACCATTTATTTCAATGAAAACATTGTTTGGCATGTCCAGCATACAATATCCACACATACACACACACACACACACACACACACACACACACACACACACACACACACACACACACACACACACACACACACACACAATCTACATATATAAAATATGTATACATACACAAATATATGTAGTATTAAGAAAACTAAAACAACAGGTACTGACACATCCTGTTAAAGTTTCTTTATACTGAGTATCCATTCTTCACACTGCATGTCTATTTTACCAAAAAAAAAAAAAAAACGGTGGGTATATTTAGTTGTAGAAAATAAAAGATCACATACATCATAATTCTTGTAGAGGAACACCTTATCTCCGGACACAACAACATAGAGTTTGGGTTTACAGCCACGTAGCTCTAAATATCCACTTTTGTCAACTGTCTCAATGTTGCATATGTTATGCAGGCAAAAGTGTGTACGTTCACTATCCCCGGATTTTCTTCTGTCAATGATCTGGTGTAGGACTTTGACCCACCTGCTCCGCTCAGCTGAAAAGAAGAAAAAATAAGAGTCATAATTAATGGGTGCACACTTACAATGTGGAAAAAGGAAAACATGCTCTGTTCTTGCTACTATGGTGTCCATAATGATATGACATCAGTGAAACAGTTTTACTCCACAAATCTAAATAACAGGACAAAACTATATTGCAAAATGTATTACAGACAACAATTTCCATATCAATTGGAGTAGACATTTGTCTATGGTAACTTGATGGATGCAGTAAATGGAGAGGCTGCCTGCCTTTACATATGACCCATACGACTGCAGAGGATACAACATTAATATTCGTAGAGTGAAAAGTAACAAACAAATTAATAACTAAGGGTGGAACCATTTCTGTAAAAAATAACATTGAACAAATAACAGACACTAGGGAAATACTTTAACTATACTCTTGAGAAGTTCACTGGACTGAAAACAAAACTGAACAGCAAAAAAAAATGGTGCAAAAATCCATTAAATGTCAGTGTAATTAACAACCTATCTCATCTTATCTGTAGAACATAATTTTATCTGGTCAGTAGGATGAACAAATGACCAAAAGCATATAAGCAGCAGAAGGGAAGGTGAAGGATGTAAAACAGTGTTTGAAGACATGAGCATTTAATGCAACATATATGGAAAGCCCTTTGTTAATATGTAGAGCACAGTTTTGGCAAGTTATCAATCTGGGAATGGGTCAGGATACAGCAGAAGGAGTGAATCAGGATAAAATACCATTTAACTCACCAAACAGCATAAATTAAAGAAGTACTGATGAAATAACAATACCATTATATTTTCTTGTTCTAGAACACTACATGCATCTAAGTAATAAAATATTTACAACCTGCAGCAACATACCACAGGTCTTTGAATTACTATTTCATTTCTTGATACTGAAGTCCTAATACAGAAAGAGTGCAGTACCAGTAAGAAGTGCATTGGCGTTCTAGCCTAGAACAAAGGTGAGTAGTAAGAAGTACATCAGATTCTTAATGTAGAACCAAGGTGAAAAGTTTCATGAGGTGCTATAGTGCCACTCTGGTGGCATGAAGGGATAAATCCCTGACTGCAATCCAGGCATCCTGGGTTCTACTAGCAATGTGAGTGACCGACAAAGTGGCAAGGAAGGTTGGGTGTTCCCCTTTCCTGGGGGGTGGTTAGCATATGGGCATCTCCAGATGACTATCCATGATGGAGGCTAGGGGTATCATTAGAGGAGGCATGGTCAGCAGGGGAGGGTTGGCTGAGTTGCCACAGAGGCAGAGTTTTACACTACAGATCCCACATTGCACATCACCCCAGCACCATATCATGCTGCCACAATAAGAGAGGCCAAAGTAATACTCCTTGTGGATGGAAGCTCAGACATGCCTAGCCCAGTTGCCTGTGATCTGTGACTGATACGGAAATAAGTCCTGGGGACATGGAGCAGCTGGTTGACCCAGCATAGATGAAACCCAAGGGTTGGTATGGTATTAATAAAGTAAGTGTGGGAGAAAAAAAAAAGAGGTGTTATAGAGGTAAGTCTGGGGTAGGAGGGCTATATAGAGACTCCAAGTTAACAGGAACATCAGTTTAAGTTAAAATTCTGTTTAGGACATACAGCTGTCAAAATGTCATTAGTGTCTACTGACAAGCTTTTATTGAGGAATCAGTTTGACTGATGAGAAATGCTACATGACACCCCCAAAATGATCTCCATTTGACTATGCATGACCTGTTTTCAGGTTAATTTGCAGCACACAGCTATTTTCTGCCTGCCATGGCACCAAAATGCATACTTCCAATCATCCAAGCTCTGGTGTTTTGTCTCAATTTTACTTTTTGCACCTGTTTTCTGTTGCTGTAACCAGATAGGAAGACTGTTCCAAAGATGATTTTCAGCCATGCAATGCACCACATGACAGACGTAGACCACATGCCAGGGTAATCCTATGGGCTAGGCTTGTAAAAGCCCCAGGGCCATTAGCCTAGTACACACCTATGGCAAAGACACAGTACATGATAGCGAATTACAGCACTTGGCAATGCACATTTTGGTCAACTGTCAATGGTCAAAAACGTATGCATTGCTACAGAATATACATAAAGAAATGTATATTTTTTATTTAGATTTTTAAGTGAATAACAATACAAAGATTCCTTGATATATTAAGTATGCATATTTTGTTGCTCTATAGCTTGATTTTTATATCATACTATAACACTCCTTTTTCTTGAGACTTTACTATTCTCAATTCTGGGTACCCTGGTAAAAAGCTACTGTATTGTATTATATATCTACTTTTACTGAGGCATTTGAGCCTGATTGTTATATCAAACTATAGTGCACCTTCTTCTTGGGAAATTACAGTTCTGTTTTCTTGGATCCCTGGTAAAAAGTTGATGTTGGCAGGGTGTGACTGAAAGAGTAGTTCCTACTATCTGGGGAGCTGCCTATTTTATGCTTAACTCCAGTGAATAACTCCTACTGTACACATTGGGTCTATATCAGGAACTCAAAACGGCATAAAGTCAAACACCGTTTCATCAACACATATGTGTTGAACTCCCAGATAACCGAATGGCCAGATCACTGATTTCTTTCCTAGGGAAAGAAATCGGTAGGCCAACTACACACAACACACCAGTACAAACATTACAAAGTGGGGGGCTGTGCCCCCACACACCTCCTAATTAAATATACTAACTCAGAGATCGTACTACAATGGAGAAAAGGTCAAATCCACAGTGACAGTCAACCAATTTTTTTCCCTAGGAAAAAAACTCACTGATCTGGCCATTCAGTTCACTGGGATTTGACACATGTGTTGAGAAAACAGTGTTCAGCTTTATGCCATTTCAAGTTCCTGATATAAATCCATACACATCTGATATTTCACATCTACATATACTCCATATAGCATATTCCTAGATCTCAAAATCAAGACTTGAATATTAACTGATCTTGTTCAACAGTGTATCTCAGCGATCACTGGACCGCAGTCTGTTCTTAATTTGTCTATTGCTGTCCTGCTAACAATAGGCACATCAAGGTAGTGTAGTAACTGCATAATGTACACTGGTACCCAGATGATGCTGACATACACTAAGAACATTTGTGAAAGGTGCACATATTAAGACATACTGGTGGATGACATCTCTAGAAAGAAAGTCAGTGCCCATCTTTCTCCAACTCCACATCTACCTAACACCACAGAAACAGTAAAGCCAACACATGTAGAAGTCCTGAAAAAATATCTACCTTTATGCTGGTAAATACACATGGAGACAAATAAAATGGGAAAATATTCCTACCTCTGATACTATTTATGCTTCCACTAACCATAAACACTATACCACAAGAAATGCAGTATCCAAACTCCCCAAATCAAAAGTCACCTGAGTGGTGTGTCCATGTCCCCAAGGCCATCAGTACAGGCCACATCTGATAACAATGTTTTTTGCATAGGTGACTTCATTGCTAAACACAGACATGACAGCCATGGGACTAGGATCTGAGATTTTACAAGGGCCATTAGTATACCCTTGTGATCCCAGGGAAATACTGCCAGTCCAGCTATCTGTAATTCTGTAAATAATTATATATCACTTGAAAATATTAATTGATTTATACAGAAATGTGACACTGACAACCCAGCTATCTGGAATTTTTGTAAATAATCATATGTCATTTGTGTATATTAATAATTATTCATATGCTTGTCTTACAAATGTAAGAGAACTGTATGTTATGTACTGAGCTTCAAGAATGTAACCACAGTGTACCATACTAGAAAAGAACAGAAATGTATACAAACTACATACCTGTGCAAATGTATGTTTTAACTAGAAGCTGGAATATACAGAGTTAACTTCCAAAACTTCGAGAAAATACGTGGAAAGTGTTTTATGACTGTGCTATCTCAGTTTCATTGCAGCAAGCAGGCACATTCTACAGCTAGAGGCTTTCCTATTGTCTTGAAATAAAAATAATTACTAGGTTTCAAATGTAAAAGTGTTTAATTGTTTTATGAATTCCACTTCTGAGCAAACATCTGAGAGATATGTATTTTTGACAGAGAAATGTTAAATGTTGTTAAGTTTATGTTAGCCTGGGAACTGAAGTCAGGTGACAAACAGTGATGTCATCTGAGCTAACCCAGCAGTAATGTTGATTGTTAATTTAAAAACTCTCTCAGAGAAAGACTTTGCATTTTGTATCTTGTCTTGGATCAGAAACATCCATTCAGCACTTCTGCCTGCATGTTGCTCTGTAAGTAAGTCTAGGGTACAGTAATTTCTCTTAGCTACAGACAGGAATATAGTAAAGATTAGTTTAGATGTTTTCTGCATTTATTTGAAATTATCCTGCAATGTCATTTTAAAATATTTCCTGTGATTCTGAACTCTGAAGTAACGGTGTTGATTAACTATTGTCTTGTTCTTTTATTATTTATTATTAAATATTTATTACTTATTATTAAATATGTTTAAACATTTTAATTCTGGCTGGTTTGTTTAGATATATTTAAGCTCTTAAGAGTACTTGCGTATGTATTTGGTAACACTGTACTGGCCACTCCTAAATAGCCTTAGTCTTGATCACACTTACCATTTGGATAATAGTAACATTGCACAGTAGGATTGGTCACCCTGTGTAAGGGCCTTTAAATATCTGTTAAGTAGGGGTTGGCAGCAATGATAACTACCTTATAGCCTGGGCAGAAGGGGGCATAGCTAGTAAACTGAGGCATAGCTAGTAAACCTGTGCCAGCCTTCCCCAGGAGTGTCTGTGTGTTTCTATATAAATCAAATCTCAAAGTGTGTGTGTGTGTGTGTGTGTGTGTGTGTGTGTGTGTGTGTGTGTGTGTGTGTGTGTGTGTGTGTCTGTGGGACAGCTACTTGGGCAGGGACACAAAGCACTTGTTTGACAGAGAGGGTGCTGGATATCTTGCCTTGACCCCTCAGCTGAGATATCAACCCTATAGCTGTGCCAGTGGAGAGTCATGTTGGGGATCTGGAGAAAGAGGGAAAAACCAGCCCCAGACTTACTGTGATCTCTGTGTGCTCTTAAGGGAAATTGTACTTTACTGTGTGTGTGGACTTGTCATCCTCCCAATGTGTACATTCCTCACTGGTGCTAGTGGTGAGGATTCAGGCTCCTTGATTACTGGGACAGTGCAGGGGCTTCACATATTAATTGGTGGCAGTGGTGGGATACCCACATCACATATTAATTGGGTGATAGTGGTGAGTTAGCCACATCATATATTAACTGGCTTGTAATGGTGTAGATATTAAATGCCTGTAGCCTGTTGTACAGTGGTCACTGAAGATGTCTGTACTCTCAATCAGCTATGCAGCAAACATTCAGAGTTCATATCACAATTGTTTTATTTTTTTTGTTAGCTTAGTCAGGGAGAGCAGGCAAGCATGTCAGCAGAGGAGTATGGCAAGCTGACAAGGAGCCAGTTGGTTGAGATGTGCCAGGCTAAAGGACTGGTGCATGGCAACCTGCCCAAAGCAGACATGATTTCAGCTTTAGTCACAGCTGCATCACATTACAGCAACCAGGAGGACAATCAGACTGGCCGTGAAGATGTACAACTCTCAGAAAATGGACAGCTCAATCTTTCCACAGAGGACTTAAAAATCCATCTGGAGTTAGAGACTTGAGTTGGATGCAAATTGTTTGGAAATAGAAGCAGCAGAGAGACTAAGACATCTGGAGGCTGAGGAAAATGAGGAACTGCGACATCTGCAGGCTGAGGAGAATGAGAGGCAGAGGCAACATGAAAAGGAGATGCTGACTCTTTGCCAGAATCATTGAGGTAATGGGAAAGGGAGTAACTGAATCACAGAAGCAACAAAGGTCAGTAAACTTCTTCCACAATTTACTGAGGGGGATACATTTGATAGTTTCATTCATATGTTTGTGAGGGTATATAAACAGTATAATGTTGATCAAGGGCTCTGGGTATGGTTCCTGACCCCCTTGCTCCATGGTAAAGCTGTAACTGTAATTTCTAAACTGTCTGATAATGATTGTTTAAATTATAATGTTGTAAAGAGCTGCCTTTTAGAATATTTTAAGTTAACACCTGAAGCCTGTAGGCAAAGGTTTTGTGAGCACAGACGCAAAGTATATGAAAGTGTGTGTGAATATGTTGCTGAACTAAGCACTTATTTTCCTAGGTGGGTGAGTGGATGTCAGGTCACCACTTTTGAAGGGCTCGCAGACCTTTTGGTGAGGGAACAAGCCCTTAGCACTTTGCCTGAGGACATGGAAATCTGGTTAGCTGAGAGACAATGCACTACTGCAAATGAGTTGGAGAAGAAGGGAGATCTATACCTAGCAAGCTGGGCATCAGTCACAAGAAAGAGACACCCAGTGCTGCTCACGAGTCTAGAAGAACCCATGGTGGGCAGCCCAGACTGGCCTAACAAAGTCTGCCAGTAGCAGGGGAGGCCACTAGTCTAGGTACATATCCAGGACCAAGGGTTAAATGTTTTAAATGCAACCAGTGGGGCCATGTAGCATACAGATGTCCACGGCGGCAAGATGGAGAAAAAAAGGTGGGAGAGCCAGTAAGTGGGAATGGCAAAATGCCAGCAGTAAGTTGTCTAGAGAAAATAAGGGTACCAAACAAACACAAGAGGTTATATCCTATCTTAGTGAATGAGAAAGAGGCCATGGATAAGACAGACATAGCCTCTGACCTAATCATTGTGAAGCCTGCAATGGTTACAGGGGAGCACTACTTGCTTGGGCAGTTTACTTGAGACGGAACTTTAGAAGGGACCCCATTCCAAATACCTTTGGCTTGGGTTCACCTTGACTGAGAGGGTGGAAAAGGAACCCAGCAAGTAGGTCCTTTTAAGGATATCCCTGCAGATGTCCTGATAGGGAATTACTTTGACAATGCAGTGCAATGTGCTCATGCAGTCAGGCTAGGAGACAAGCATGTGGGTCTGGTACCCTGGGGGAGACCCACACAGACCACATGCTTGCAGCCAGGACTGGTGAGGTGGTTACTTCAGGGAGGGAGCTACCCTGTAGAAGTGGGATAAAAGGTGAGCCACAGCTGCTTGTGGGTACTGATGTACCCTTGGACAGAGTGGCTGCAATGGCAGAGGTAAGTAGTAGTACCCAGGCTAACAGTGAGGCACCGATGTCAGAGGATACCAAACTTCCTGTGGAAGGGTACCTGGGAAGGATTACTAAGACAGAGTTGAGACAGGCTCAGCTCTCAGACCCTACATTACAAGGCCTGAGGGAGGTAGCTAGTGAGGCACCTGATTCTCAAGTGCAGGGGGAATCTGTATACTGGGACAAAGAGTTACTGTATAGAGAGTGGACCCTTGAGAGAGGGCTAGATGGTGAAAGAATACAGCAGTTCTTAGTGCCTGTAGCCTACCATCTGGCACTTGCCATAGCCCATGGTATTCCCTTTGCAGGTCAATACAGGCATTAAACATACAAAGAGACGTATTATGCAGAACTTCTATTGGCCTGGGATTTCCAGAGATGTAATAGGATACTGCAGGACCTGTGAGCAGTGCCAAAAGGTAGGCAAGGCAGGAAACAAGGTGAAAGCTTCTTTGATGCCTTTGCCTGTGACTGAGGAGTCATTTCAGATGGTAGCTATGGATATTGTGGAGCTTCTGCATACCCCAGGTTCCTCAGGGAAAAAGTATATCCTAGTGGTAGTAGATTATGCTACCAGAAATCCTGAGGCAGTGGCTCTGTCCTCCATTGAGGCAGAAAACGTGGCAAATGCTTTGTTAGATATTTTCAGCAGGGTAGGTTTCCCAGGGCAATACTGACTGACAGACATGCCAATTTCATGTCTGACCTGCTGGCTTGTCTGTGGAAGTACTGTGGGGTGAAGCACCTAAAGACCACCCGTACCATCCCTGGACTAATGGTCTTGCTGAGAGGTGAAACTCTACACTCAAGACAATGCTACGGGCATTTGCAGACCAGTTTAAGAGAGAATGGGACAAATATTTGCCTCATCTGTTGTTTGCTTAGAGAGACGTTCCCCAGGAATCCACAGGTTTTTCACCTTTAAGTTGCTGCATGGGAAAAGGGTGAAGGGACCTCTAGATTTGATTCGAAATGAATGGGAGGGTGAGTGTGAATCCCACAAGGAGTCTGTTGTGGCTTATATCTTAAACCTCAGGACAAGGCTCAGGGAACTCATGGGCTTGGCCCAGGAGAACCTGGCAGAAGCCCAACAGCAGAAAAAGGTCTAGTATGACAGGAATGCTAGAGAGTATTCTGTAGGGCAGCAGGTAATGGTTCTCTTTCCTGTCAGACACAACAAACTGCAGGCAGCTTGGGAGGCACCCTACAAAGTGGTAAGGAAGTTCAGTGATGTTAACTACATGGTAGAACTGTTAGACAGGAGGCAGGGGCACAAACTGTACCATGTTAACATGATGAAACCTTTCCATGACAGGGAGGCCCTTGTGCTAAGTAATTGCAGTAGAAGGCCAGGAGGAGTCTGAGGGGGATCTATGACTACAGGGAGCCAGCCAGGAAAATCCCAAATTACTATGGTGGATCCTAGGGTTCAGGCATATGATGGGACAGTGCAGCACAGTACTGGGATCAGCAATGCCAAGGCAGGTGGAATCTCAAGACAGGGAATGGGGTACGGTATTCCAGATAGGCTCAACCCTCTTAAGCAACGTTTCTCAAGGGGAACTTGAAAAACTAGCTTGAGTTTTTGGGTAGAGGAGAAATTTGACCCCTGGGAAACACTGCCAGTCTAGCTATGTGGAATTTTGTAAATAATTATATGACACTGTTGGTGCTACGGTAGCGTTGTCGCCTCATAGCAAGACGTTGTCCCATTCAATTCTCAGCTAGAGCGTCTTCTTTGTGAAGACATATGTGAATGGGGCGTGCCTTCGTTGAAGGTTGTGCATCAGGGCTGATAACCCGATACGTAAAAATCCACTACCAATCATTAGCCGACCGGAGTTCCGCTGTGGTGACCCCTAACTGGGAAAAGCCGAAATAAACAAACAAACAAACAAACACTTGAAAACATTAATATGATTTATATTGAAATGTGACACTGCCAGCCCAGCTATCTGGAATTTTGAAAATAATTATATGTCATTTGTTAATATTAATATGATTCATATGCTTGTCTTACAAATGTAAGAGAACTGTATGTTATGTACTGAGCTTCAAGAATGTAACCACAGTGTACCCTACTGGAAAAGAACAGAAATGTATATAAACTATATACCTGTGCAAATGTATGTTTTAATACTGTCATTTTATGATGCTATCTAGAAAATGCTCAGTCTGAGCCTTTTTTCTCCCCGCAAAAAAGGCAAGGTCTGTTAAGCTAGCACCTTGGCATAGATGGATAAAGCCTTAACTACGCTTAGGCTACCCAAGTTAAATTAGCAGCTCAGGCATCAGAGGTGTTGTTAAGTATGGGTGAGTGTATCCATCCAGGAGGGTTGGGCAGGTGTATGGGAATTACCTGGGACAATCCTTGGTGGAGACCAGGGATGTTGCTTTAAGGTGGTGTGGTGGGCCTTGTCGATCTGCTTCTGAGGTGGAGTGACACACCTCATGTCTCCATTGCATGCCTACTCTCCCGGATTTGACCATGCACCACAAAAAACGGATGAAGGAGGTAGTAATGGGAAAATCTTTAAAGGAAAAAATCCTGTTCAAAGTCAGATGGCAAGACACCCACCCCATCCCAGGATGCCATTAAGATCCACGCCAGTCACAGATTGTACTGGGCTAAGTCTGGGAGTATATGGAGAGGTTGGCAAAGCCAGCAATGGGTGTGGGGCACTGGGCTATATGCCATAAACATGACACAGGGGAGCAAAGTGGCTCAAAAAATGCAAGCTCTGTTTATAAACTGTATTTACTAACTGACTGCATAACAGCCCAAGAAGTAAACACAGTGTTTTAAAGTGGAAAATTCTTGTGTTGTGTTGACTCGAAAACTTTCTGAAGCTGTATACTTGTGGAAGGAAAATATGTTATTCTTTGCTATGACACTGTGTATCCATACACACATTTTCTAGAAATGAACCTTGCTTCAGTGTGATGGGTTACTTAAAGGAAGTACAAGGCCTGTTTTAGTTGCTTACTTTGTGAGAAATGAAGAGAGTACTTGAAGCCCTGGTGAGCTTGATCACAGCCTTAAAAGAGAAACTTACAACTAAGGATCTGTATCTAGTAAGCTGCAGCAACAAATGCACTTCCTGGTAAATGCAGAACCCACTTTGCTGAGAGTGTCAAAAGTTTGCAGTCTTCCAAAAAGACTAAGAAAGGAAGATGATATGGAAGCAGTGTGACAGTAGTGGGCCAAAACTGAGTGGACCAAGGTTCTATCATTTTTACTGATCTATTATTATGAAAGTCATAAAGTAGTTTTATGCATCCTGTCCAGAGTGTTAAAGGAGAGAACCCAAACTAGGATTTAAGAACCCTGTGGTACCCTTAACCATTATGGATGCCCTTTTTGAATACATAGCAATGGACATTGTGGGTCCACTTGTGAAATCATGTAAGGGCTATCAGTAGTTATTCATTAAGCAGTAAAATTTCCTGCATCAGCAAATCACCAAAGAATCAATGTAAAGGCCATAGCAAAAGGAACCAGAAAGTGCAATTGTGTACACTTACCATAAATGTAGATGTTTGAGTGTATTCACTGTTGCAGTCATCACCTGTGGGTTATTCCTGCTGTAGTAGCCCTCTGCCGGCCTGAATACCAGAGTCTATGCTATTCTGTGTCATCTGCTGTTGCCTGTAGTCTGACGTCAGGTCGTCAGTTCTCTAAATCAAGGCAGACAAAGCCATTACATCAGTTTTTCTTGCCCTAACGCATCAGAAGCACAAGCAAATATGGTAAAGTGGTTCTGGTGGCTAAAAGCCACCGTGGGATGCTTATGTCCCCCTAGGGAAAGAGGCTATAAGGGGTAAGGAGGGAGGGAAGGAAACCAGGACTGCAACAGTGAATACACTTGAACATCTGCATTTATGGCAAGTGTACACAACTGTACTATGTTCTTTGCGTTTCACTGTTGCAGTCATCACCTGTGGGAGGATTCCCAAAGCTGAGGAGAGGGGTGAAGGATTAGTTAAAGCCCTAGGCATGGGTCAGCAAGCCCTGCAGAACTGCAGAGGCAAACCCTGCCCTAGACTTAGAGGTAGGTGGTAATGCTTTGTAAATGTATGGACAGAGGTCCAGGTGGCTGCTTCCAAGATGTCCCTGGTGGGAACTCCTCTGAGGAATGCTGTGGAAGTGAAGGCTGCCCTAGTGGAATGGGTACGAATAGACTTGGAGGGTGTTTTACCATGTAGTCTGTAGCAGAAATGGATACAGTGTGATATCCATTTGGAAATGGTTTGCTTGGAAATGGGCTTCTCCTCTGCCCCTGGGGCAAAGCTGACAAGAAGCTAGTCTGTTTTTCTGAAGGGTTTAGTATGGTCCAATGCAGAATTCTTTCCCCCTTGTTTTGAGAGTTGGGAAAAAGGTGGGTAAATGTATGGCCTGGTTGAGGGTCACATCAGATACCACCTTGGGCATAAAGGAGGGGTTAGCCTCAGGGAGATTCTGTCTGCATGGAAAATGATGACGGGCTCAACAGCCATGAGTGCCTGAAGTTCTGAAACCATTCTGCTGAGGTGATAGCTAGTAGGAAAGCAGTCTTCCAGGAGAGGTATTTCAATTCTGCTGAAGCAGCAGGTTCAAATGGAGGTAAGATTAGTTTTTCAAAAACATAATTCAGGTCCCAGGCTGGCGTGGGTGGCCTTCTGGGAGGGCTGATATTAGAAGCCCCTCTGAGGAATTGTTTACTCAAAGGATGTGAGAAGAGGGGCTGGTCTGAATAGAAATGAGCTGAAATGGCTGAGGCATGGATTTTAATAGAAGAAAAGGAGAAGCCACTATTGAGTAACTCGGCTAGGTAGTCCATGGGGCGGCGAAAGCCGACACACTCTGGCTAGGCTTCTAAATGCTCTCCGGCAGATAGCCTAGTACTACCTATGAACCTATGAACATATAAGAGGGATGGAAGGTTGTGAGGTACTGCCCCCTCTGGACTGGCTCCAGGAGCAGAATCTTTTCCATTTCCCTATATAAGATTTTCTGGTTCTGGGGCCTTCTGGCCTCTGTGATTATATCTAGAAACTAGGTAAAAACAGCAGCAACAAACCGACTAACACTCCACAAAAAGAATAAATCCGCAAACTTGCAAGCTAGCAATGCAAACTTTTTATTCCATAAAGCGCTTTTCGTCTGGCTGGATAGCTAGACTTCTTCAGATGCAATTAAATATTCAAAACACTGTATATAACATGATCAGTCAGCTGATCCACCCTACTAATTAGAACAGCTGATCAACACCAACCAATGCATATATATATATATATATATATATATATATATATATATATATATATATATACACACACACACACCCTCACAGCCTAAGCCAAAATGCCTTAAACACACATACCATGAATTATATCTACTTCTAAATAAATGAATTAAAACCTACTAACATATTTATTAATTTAAATCATAATTTACATATCTATAAATATTCTAAAAACTTATAAAATACTTAATATACTATATGAAAAATATAGAAGTCAGAAACCATACCTATAAATGATTTTCTGACTTTAATCATGTACATACTCCAAAAAACATGTAATTAAAGCAAACTAAAACAGCCAAACTAATGATGCAAAACTCATACATCGCTCCTACTGGGACAACTCTATTTAGTAAAATAATATAATATAATATGCATAACATGTAAAATTCATAAAATGTTTTCTATGTAGAATAATATACATTTCTGCCCTAAAAGGTTTTTAAAAAACTGTTTTAAAAATATATAGCTGTGATTATCTTAAAAGACTTTTCAGTTTTAAAATACATTTGATAGAATACATCTCATTAAGACCTGGATACAGACATGCAAATGTACGTAGTTGCCAAAACAATTCCATTTTTTTCAAGTAACAAATGTACTGAGCCACTTCTAGCATCTGAGGTTACACATTCTATAGCTCTAAACATAAAACCATGATTAGGAAAAGAGTAAGTGTGTCTAGCTAAGGCATTGTTTAGTTTGTTATTTCTAATGCTATACAAATGTTCATATACTCTGTCCCTCAACCTTCTATCAGTCTTTCCGATATAGAAGGCAGGGCAGCTGTGACACTTAGCAAGATAGACCACTCCTTTTGTATTACAATCAAACCTATGTTTAGTAGTATATCTATCCCCTCTGATAGAGAAGTTTGTCCCTACCTCTATGTATCTACAATATGGGTACATAGGTTCATAGGTTCATAGGTTTATACTAGGCTATCTGCCCTAAGGCATTTATAAGCCTAGCCCAAATTTTTGTGGCTTACGCCACCCCTTATATGAAAAAATACTGTGCCCATTAGTTTGTTGTGCCTCTGTCCAGCAGTGACACAGATATGATTCCCGGGGTAAACCTACGATCTCCCATCCACAGGTCTAGATTTCTCTTGAACAGAGTCAGCGAGGTGCTCTGCCTCACATGGACCGGGATTTTATTCCACAGCATAGGGAGTCTCTGAGTGATAAATCTATCCCTCCAGCATGTCCTATTTATATCCGTGCTAAGGTTTAAGTCGCTTGCTCTAGTGGTTTTGGTGGATTTGGATTTTTGAGGTGGAGCATGTCCATTAATTCCGGGTTGGACATGGCCTTGTATGTCAGGCACATGTCACCTCTGAGCAGACGGTATGCGACTGAATAGAGCTGGAGTTTCTTCAATCTGGCAGCATATGACAGATTTTGGAGTCCCTTTATCCTTTTGGTGAGGAACTTTTGGGGTCTCTCCAATTGCTGCAGATGTCGGGTGAGATACATCCCGAATGGAGCATTGTACTCGATCATTGGTCTGATAAGTGAAGAGTACAGGGGAACAATGACCTCACTAGATCTGGATGTGAATCCCTTCATGATCAGGTGGGCAATGTAGAAGGTCTTTCTAACCACTTTAGCAATGTGAGTGTCAAAAGAAAGGCCACTGTCAACCTGGGTTCCCAGGTCCCTGATAACCTCTTCTGTGCTTAGTGGATTGCCACCTATATGGTAGCTTGGGGTTACCTTGTTTTTCCCGAAGGGTATGACTATACATTTTTTGGCGTTTAACTTCAGGCCATGGCTCTTGCACCAGCTATCTGTTTCCGTGAGTCCCTTCTGAAGGCTATCCGTGTCCGATGCACTTTCCACTATGGCGCCCAGTTTGCAGTGGTCTGCAAACTTTGTCAGCCAAAGTCCTCCCATGTTGGCCTGTACTTCTGAGAAGTAGATGCCAAACAATAGGGGGCCAAGAACTGAGCCCTGTGGGACACCACTTGTGACCGGCTTGGAGTCTGACACAGCGCCAGCAACTCTAACCCTGTGGGTTCTGTCCTTAAGCCAGTTTGCAACCCATCTTGTGACATATGGGTTTACATTTAAGCTGGTAAGTTTTTCTACAATACCCGAGTGAGGTATTGTGTCGAAAGCCTTTGCAAGGTCAAGGTAGGCTGTATGGACTGCCTTTCCCTCATCAATGGCCTTGGTGACTGTTTCGAAGAAGTCGACCAAGTTCAAAAGGCATGATCTTCCCTTGACAAAGCCAAACTGGATCGGGTCCAATGTCTGCAAGTCCCCTATATCTTTGTTTATGAGCTCCATTATGATCCTCTCCATAGCTTTGCAGACTAGACTTGTTAAGCTTATGGGGGTAATTACCAGGGTCCGTGAGGCGCCGCCTTTGTGGAGTGGGACCACAGTTGCCGTCACGCCACTCCTTGGGCACGTATCCTGTGGTAAGGCTGAGATTAAACAGCTGCCTTATGTGCGGGTTTAATTCCTCATTTAGCTCATGTAGCACACAGCCAGGGACACCATCCGGTCCCATTGATGCTGTGTTTTTAGCTTTAGAGAGCAGCTTTCACCTGCGCATTTGAGATGTCCGGGAGGCTACACTCGGCTGGGATAGTTATCTCTCCTTTAGGGGAGAGGGGTGAAGTTTGCACTGAACCTGTCTGCCAGTATGTTGGCAATGTCTGTGGGTTCAGTGATTTTTGTATCATTTTGGACTAATTCTGAGCATATCTGGGAGTTTCCACCCAGGTTCCTAACATAGCTGAAAAAGGCCTTATGATTGTCCTTTGAATCCATGGCAATTTTTCTCTCAAAATTGGCCTTAGTTGATTTTATGAGTGCTCGTATTTTTTACTAATAATGATCAGGGTGACTTCCTTTTATGGATTTTGTTCTATCATGTAATAGCTTTCTCCTCTTATTGTAAAGTTTGTTAATGGCTGGGGTCCACCAGACTGGACGTTTGCCCTTTGTGGAAAGAGTCTTGGTTTTATTTGGGATTGCCTGATCCATGCAGTCCTGGAGGTGTTCATAGCAGGCATTTGTAAGGGCTTCTGCAGCTTGGGTTGTGGTTTCCTCTGGCTCAGGGGCCTTGAAGGATACCACACCAGTCTTGAGTAGTGTGAAGTTTGCTTTAGAGAAGTTCTTCACTATGGTCTTTTGTTTGGGGTGGGGCGGGATGTGGATTTCCAGTGAGATTAGTTTATGATCAGATCTCACCAATGAGGGATATACTTCGGTGTGGAGCATTTTGTCCCCATGTTTGTGACAATGAGATCTAGTATATTTTCTCCTCTCGTGGGAACAGTGACTAGCTGTTCCATGGCATTTGAATTTATGAACTCCAGGAACCGTTGGGCTAGAAAGTTAGGGCTTGAGTAATGTTCCCAGTCTATATTCGGGTAGTTGAAGTCACCCAATATGATGGTGTTTGGAGATACATTTATACCCTCCAGTGTCTTCAGGAAGGCTGTGTGGGGTTCCTGAGTTTTTGAGGGTGGCCTGTAGCATGCTACAATTTGTAGAGCAGTTTTGCCTATGGTTAGTTGCACCTGGATGGTTTCCGAAGCTTCGTGCATTGCCACCAACCTGGAGGTGTGGGTATCCTTTATGAATATGGATACACCCCCTCCTTTTGTGGTGTGGTCCGGGTTTTGGGGCCGGAACGCATGATATGAGGTAAAACCTAATAGTGCCGGGGTGCTCTCAGGAGCCTTGAACCAGGTTTATGACATTTATGCATGCCCCCAAGTTTTGTACTAAAATTAATAGGTTTATGAGTTTCTAATAGAGTCTTCAAATTCCTGCCTTTCTTAAAGACTACCTTAGGAAAATAATGTAGTTCTTTAACAGTAGGTAGGTCTGTTTTTATAAATTCCCAATTCTTTCTTATTATGTTTACAAAATCGTAGCTATCCATATAAAATGTGAGAATAAGACTACATGGGTCCACAGGTTTTCTAGGTAGCTCATCCAATAAAGTGCCCTCTTGGGCAATAACCCTATCTAAACCTATGTTAGAAGGTAATAAATCTTGGTGGGAAAGAAATCGCTAGCACAAACACAAACACACACACACACACACACACACACACACACACACACACTTTCAAATATAACAATGTGGGGGACTTCACCCCCCTCAACCCCCACACACCCCCTAACTAAATATACCATCTCCAAGATCGCACTACAGTGAGGAAAGGGGCAAACACACGGGTATAGCCAAGCGATTTCTTTCACAGGGAAATAAATCACTGTTTTGAGCATTCGTGCTTTAATGCGTTCACTCTTTATGTGTCGACCAAGAGGTGTTCGATGAAACACCTCTTCGGTCTTTTAATATAGATCTGGGTGTATCATATACATTTTTAAGCACTCTTTTATCGATGAATGTGGGATGCTGTCAAATGCTTTTTTGTAGTGTATCCATGCCGTACTTAGATTCTTCCCCTTTTACAGTTCTCCATTTTGACTTTATTTAACAAAAAATGATCCTTTTGTTACCCTTTTTTTCTTTTGCCATAATTGAGTTTTCTTCTAAATGACTATAAACTCAGTCAGCATCAATTCCAGTGTATAGTTTATCCCCATAGTGCCTTTCCCAGGCAAAGTTAGTCTTGTAACCATTCCAGCTTAATCCGTTCAGATCAGGCTTAACTAAATGTAACATTGCTCAATGCTAGAGATATAAACAAGAAAGGGCCTGACACTGATGCCTTACTGGCTAGTGAACACAAATAATGGCTTTCAAGATGGATACAACCACCATCTCTATGGAAACATCAGCACCATGAAGAGGATCCTCTCCAAATTTGATGGGGACTCAGGGAACATAGCAGGTTACATCATTAACTTTAAGAGGTTTGCTGAGATTATACTTGCACAGTATGAAATTGGGTTTATAATGGGATTTAGTGAGAGCAAGTTATATGAGTCTGTATTCATCTGTCATTTGAAATGAAGAAGAGTGCACCCTCCAATTCCTCAGACCAGTGACTACTTTGTAAATGCAACTTCTGGACAATGAAAGAGAGTAAAGATGTATTGAATGAATTAAACTTTAGCCAGGTTTCTGTAACAGCACTAATATATCTGAAGATAAGTCTCAGTCTCTGGCATTTCATAAAAAGACTATGTGTGTTTAATGTGCTTAATGCAGTCTGTGTTTTGTGTTGCTGAGTACTGATGTTAGTAACTAAGGCTGGGGCCAACATACTTATTTCAGTCCCAGTGACTTGGGCTAGGATCCTCTCTAAGATATGTATGGTAATAAATGGCGGCACATGCATACTGTGTAATGGTATCTGTTGAGTACTAGAAATGAAGTGGATAGAGTGCCTCGTAATATAAGTGGAGGCAGATGTATACAGGTTGATGCACTATTCATTATAAATGTGAAAGAAAGGATGTTTTCATAAAATGCATTTGTCAGCTGACATGTGGCATTTAGACTGTAGTACAGGGCTGTGCAATCCATTGGTGCATGAGATACTTTTTCTGGTGGACCTAAATTAGATGGGGCAGACTAAGGTGTAATGGAACAAAGTGCAGCTACATTGATTTATACGATTACTTCTGAAGCTGCTGTACTAGAAGGACCATAAATAATTTGGGCAAGTTGTGCAAAGAATGTATTGCATAAATGTCAAAGTCATTTAGGCTAATATCGTGCATTGTAGTACAAATACAACCATGTAGAACATGCAGAGTGCAGGAAATAATGACTGTCAGCATGGAGATATGCAGAGGATAGCTGTTTTTGAACAATCTACTAGTGAATAAAGCTTGAATTCTTGAAATTCAGTAGCCCGAGCTTCATCTCGTTGTCCCCGATTGGAGTTCCTCCATAGCAAATCACTGTTGGCAAGTTGTGCCAGAAGTGATTCATTTTTGGGGGGAATTTCCCCTTCTTTGAGTTGGCGCAACTGTGGATTTGGTATATACAAATTTGGGGGTGTAAGGGGCTTCCCCCTGCAAAAACACTTTAAAAAGTGTTTTTTTTTTTTTTGGAAAGATATTTTTGAGGAATGCAATTCAGGTATCGCAGTCCTCAGTGTAGTCACTTTCACCTACTGATAATGCTTTTTCTTACTTAGCAGGGTCTGTGACAGCATTTGCTGTTATGTGGATTGTTATATTCTCTAGTTCTGCAGCTCTCTTGTCTAGTTTTATCCATGTGGACTTGAAGACCACTAGTCCCCCATTTGGCAAACTAGGTTACTCTGGATATAGGACTGAGATGCAAGAAGGAGAGGAAATCTGTGGCATCACGATACCACACAGAGAACTGTTTGCCTGGTCCAGGTACTGACTATACCTCACGGTCATGGGAGGGTGACAGATTGGGGGTATTCAATGAGTAACGTAAGATAGCTGCCCTCAATTCTACAAGCCCTCACCCCTACAGAAATGTGATCTTCAGTGCTCTTCTACATACCCATTCAGCACACTTTATTAGCTGATGTCTCTGATGTCTTTGTCAACAGTCTCTACCAGAAGCCATTATGCTGAGTACCCCAATACATACTCATTATCTTCCCCCTTGAGAGTAAATCAGTGGTTGTTTCATCATTCCTCTCTGACCCAGTTTTGACTCGTCCAGCAACCTGGTCACTAATTTATGCATAGTCCATAGAAAGAGCAGCATTAAGGAATCGATATAATTATAATGGCAGACTAAGTTATGCATGCAGCTACAATTAAAAAGAAAACCCAGTACAATTCCAACACAATGCATTGGGTAGTGACTAAGAAACAGACATACAACTGCATAGAAAAGATGATAGATTAGTAAATGTGGGTTGCAGATGTAATGGAGACATGACGTTACATAACAGTGATGTCATAGGAAGGACTATTTTTCTATCCAACTGCTTAGTATACGGAGATAGCTTCCTGCTGCTACACATTTCTGCCTTTCCTTCCCATTCTATATTTATCTTATGTTTTTAAAGCCTTAAGGAAGTTTTACATCCAGTTCTGCACTATACAACCTTACATAATCTGCCCTTTTAAATTACTTCTGGATGCACAGGAGAAAGAGTGACTGAAGAGGACAATGCTTGTGAAAAGTGTTACATATCAGAATGAATACCTCAGTGACCACAAATTTCAGCGCACATACTAGCCTAAAGAATTAACTAAAAAGTGTCTGCCACAGAGTTGTCTTACAAACTGCAATGCACTTCAATTTATATTAAACTATATACTGCATGTACTTAGCTGTAGACGCAGTTGTCTATTATTAGTTGAAAGACACTTTTTAACACTGACAGAAAGGAAGTTAACTGCTTCACAACATGGAGATGAGTTATTTGAAGTAATGGTCTGAAATAAAGTTCTTATACTAAATGATAGAAATTGTAGACTATATAAATTAAGTAAACAATTTTTATAATAATCCTCAAAGTGTCACATGTATACAAATAAAAACTTTTAGTTCACAAAAAATAAGGCACTGTAAGCTTGACTAGGCATAAAATAGCTCTTGAGCTGAAAGCCTATTAGCCACCTATGAACGTAAAACACAACAGCAGCAGTCAATGCCATGGTGCTCCTTCCTTGTGGGTTCTGTGTTTTCACACTTTCGGATATTAAATATACTAAATCTAGTATTGTGCTAGCTCTGAATAAGATGAACAACTGGTTTTGCTGGAAAACCAAATATCTGCTCTATTCCTGAAGCAATGGAACATTAGAGGTAGCACATTCAGACTACAAGAATGTGGAAACGCAAAACATCCTGCAAAAGATGTTGTTACTAAAATACTTTAACTCTGAATCAAATTATACTTTTGCAATCAGTCACACTCATCAATAACGCATTCCATCTGAGCCTACTTTACATTTAATAGTCCGGTTACCTCCAACAACTACATACATAGTCATACAAACACATGGTCCAGGCAAGTGCACACAGACTACACTAGTTACTATCAGTGCTATTTTTAATCAACAATCAATTCCATTACATAGTTTCAAGGCAAGCATACACTTACTGAATTGTATTGCTTCTAATAAAAGCTCCATCCCCACACCCTTTACCTCTACATACTAACGTCACAGTCACACAAACAGGACCAAAAGGAAATATCTAGTTCTATGTTATAATCAAGGCCAAGTGAGTTGACAATATAACTAACTGATGAGCTGTACTATCGACAAATGCGGATACGTTTCCTCCCTGGCAGCAATGTGAGTGTCAACTACACACAATGTAACTATGCATAGAGTAGAGACTGCTGAAGCTGTTAAGCAAACAGAGTACTACACTTTTAACGCCAAGTCAGTACAGGCAAGCCTCAAAAAAGAGTAGGTGCCTTTTGGGGAATATAACAAAGAGGAACATGTCAGATTCTTGTTTTCCTGAGTCCAGGGTCAATGAAAGATTATCTCAAGGAGTCTTCAGGGAAGTCAAGTATGAAAGGATGAGCCAGGTTAGAAGCTGTCCCTGCTGTTAATGTTTGGAAGTTGTTCCTGAAACCTGAAAGGGAAGGGAGCTCATAAGTGAAAGTGATATATACTCAGGCACATTAAAACCTCTTCAGTGACTAAGTTGAGATTTGCTTTAAAATCCTCTTTGAAGAATTTCTCCAAGGATAGACTGTGTTTGCTAAGCCGGTTACAAAAAAATAAAGCTTTATTTTTTTATTTTGTTTACCCTATTTACTACAAGGAAGCAAGTTTTCTGTTTTCCCATATAAATCAATGCACTGTATCTTGTGAAAAAGATGTTCTAATAAGCTAATTTGTTACCATCCATACTGTTAAATGCTACAACTGGTAGGTTGCAGCAGGCAGAAAAAAAGTTTTACACAAACTGTCATTTTATGATGCTATCTAGAAACTGCTCTGTCTGAGTCTTTTTTTCTCCCTGCAAAAAAGGCAAGCTCTGTTAAGCCAGCACCTTGGCATAGATGAATAAAGCCTTAACTACGCTTAGAATACCTGAGTTCAATTAGCAGCTCAGGCATCGTAGGTGCTGGTAAGGAGGGGTGGGTGTGTCCATCCAGGAGGGTTGGATAGGTATATGGGAATTAACTGTGACAATCCTTGGTGATGGCCAGGGATGTTGCTTTAAGGTGGTGTGGTCCAAAGGGCAAAGATGGTGGGCCTTGTCTATCTGCTACTGAGGTGGAATGATATGCCTCATGTTTCCATTGCATGCCTACTCCCCCAGATTTGACCATGCACCCAAAAATGGATGAAGGAGGTAATAATGAGCAAGTCTTTAAAGGAAACAAACCTCTCCACAGTTGGATGGCAAGACACCCACCCAGGATGCCCTTAAGATCCACGGCAGTCACAAATTGTATTGGGCTAAGTCTGGGCTATATGGAAAGGCTGGCAAAGCCAGCAATGGATGTGGGTCACTGGAGTAGATGCCATAAACATGACACGGGGGAGCAAAGTTAATCAAAAAATGCAAGCTCTATTTATAGACTGTATTTACTAACTGACTGCAAAACAGCCCAAGAAGTAAACACAGTGGTTTAAAGTGGAAGATTCTGGTGTTGTGCTGACATGAAAACTTTCTGAAGCTGTACACTTGTGGAAGGAAAATGGGTTATTCTTTGCTATGACACTGTGTATCCATATACAGACTTTCTAGAAATGAACCTTGCTGCATTGTGATGGGTTACTTAAAGGAAGTACAACAGCTGTTTTAATTGCTTATTTTCTGTGAGAACTGTAACTGCTATGAACATGCAAAATGAAAAGAGTACTTGATGCCTTGGTGAGCTCGATCACAGCCTTAAAAGAGAAACTTACAACTAAGGATCTGTATCTAGTAAGCTGTAACAACAAATGCACTTTCTGGTAAATGCAGAACCCACCTTGCTGAGAGTGTCAAAGGTTTGCAGTCTTCCAAAAAGACTAAGAAAGGAAGATGATATGGAAGCAGTGTGACAGTAGTGGCCCAAAGCTGAGTTGACCAAGGTTCTATCATTTTACTGACCTATTATTATGAAAGTCATAAAGTAGTTTTATGCATCCTGTCCAGAGTGTTAAAGGAGAGAACCCACACTAGGACTAAAGTGGTACCCTTAACCATTATGGGTGTCCTTTTTGAATGCATAGCGATGGACATTGTGGGTCCACTGGTGAAATCATGGAAGGGCTATCAGTAGTTATTCATTATGCAGTAAAATTTCCTGCATCAGTACACCAACAAAATATCAATGTGAAGGCCATAGCAAATGCAACCAGAACTGCATTTTTGTAGTGTAGAAATTGCCTCAGAAATTCTTAATGACTGAAGCACTGTATTCATGTCCAAAGTTCATAAAATATTGTGAAAGATTATGATGATGCTGAGCCTAGAAAATTCTACATCTTTAAGACTTTTGAGAAACATAGGAGACATGGAGTTCTGTTTCCCCATGTAAATAAACCTATTATACCATCTGAGAAAGCTATTTCAAGTGACTGGTTTGTTACCAACAGTATTATTAAACTGTACTACACTATAGATAAAGATATAGATACATGTGTGTATGTGCATGCACGTGTGTGTGTGTGTGTGTGTGTGTGTGTGTGTGTGTGTGTGTGTGTGTGTGTGTGTGTGTGTGTGTGTGTCTGTATATAATTTGTGGGGGGTGTGCAGGACACAGCCCCCTGCATGAGGGGGTGCAGGGGGGGCTTGCCCCACTGGAAAATGCTAAGTTTTATGTGTTTTTTTTTTCTGTATTTGTAGTTCTGCTGTTGTGTAATTTGGGGAAGTAAGTCTTCGCATTAATGTGTTTTTGTACATGTGGAGTCACTCAAGTAAAGTTCGCTGATATGTGCTTTCAGAGAAGAGAAGTAGACCCATATATTTATAGCTATATATATATATATATATATATATATATATATATATATATATATATATATATATATACTTACACACACCATACACAACATATCCATATATACACACACTTGTATGTGTATTTATATGAATTATCTCCTTTTTCTTGAGTATTTTTTAATTGGATCCTGATCGATCAGATCTGTTTAATCAATGTTCCAGTTCATTGAAAGTTGTATGTTTTATGAGTTTTCTTCCATAACAGTGCTACTATGGAAATGTCTTGTGTGTTGCAATTTTATGGGGTTTAGAAGTTAATTTAACTTTGCGTGCTGGGGAGTGTGGGGGTTCATGGAGGGTGTTGGGGAACCATGCTAGTTACAGAACCAGAAGTGTGTGACAGTGTGATTATGGAACCATGCAGGTAGGGGAACATTTCCCTAACTTACATTACTATAAAACAGCAACATTAGTATTTTTTAATGATGTAAGGTGTTCATAGGTTCATAGGTTCATACTAGGCTATCTGTCCGAGGGCATTTACAAGCCTAGACCATAGTTTTGTGGCTTACGCCACCCCTTTAGTATGGGACTATATACATATTTTTTTGTGCCTCTGTCGTCAGCAGTGAGTGACACTGGTAAATCCCTGGGGGTATCTCTCCATCCTCCCCATCATTGGTTGAAGAAGAACTTGAACAAGAGTGCTCTGCCTCACATATACTCATTTTATTCCACAGCATAGGGAGCTTTGGGGGTGATGAATCTATCTCCCCCCGTCCTATTAATAGCAGCCAACGTCGAGGTTTAAGTCTCCCCGCCCCTCTGGCTCTGATGGATCTAGATTTTTTGAAGCATATTCATCAATCAAATCTGGCTTGACATGGCCTTATATGGCTTCAAATGTCACCCCTCTTGAGCAAGCAAGACTGAATAGAGAGCTGAGCTTCTCTCAGTCGGAGTCAATAGGACAGATGTTTGAGACCCTTGGGCTTTGAGGAGGAACTTTTGTGGCCTCCAGCTGCTGCAAGTGTCTGTCAGCAGCTGCACAATGCCGGGGACTGCATGTCAATTGTCAGTCTGATGGATGTGAGTGAGGTATGACTGAGTGATGATGATGAGTGATGAGATAGATGAGATTCTAAGATGGGAATTGATCAAAGATGAAAATAGCTTCATGGGTGTTTGGTGAATGACTAAGGCCTTGACTTAACCCCTATTTGAAGGCAACCCAGTGTGTGATCTGCTCAGTGGTCCCCATGGGGTTTGCTCCCTAGGGTAGTTTGTGGCTCCCCCTGGTATTCCCTATTTGGTAGCTTGACTATGCATTTTTGGCATTTAGCTTTAGGCCAATGTGCACTTGTTTGCAGCCATTGCTTCTGCCATGGCTCTGGCAGATGTGTTGGCTAGATATGTTTTACCCTTTCTAGCAGTGTTTGTATTGATGTGTCACCTTTTTCCAGCTTGCATTGTCTGTCAAATCCCTCCTGTGTTAAAGCTTGTACTTGGGAAAGTAGATGCCAAAACAAGTGGGCAACAAGAAAGTCTGAGTCCCACACCAGACAGGTGATGAGTGGCTGTCTGGATACTCAGCCAGTTCTGTCGACTCTGTGCTTCCAACCAGACACATTAGGCTCTGTCACCCATTTTGTGATGATAGTGGGGTATTGTATGCAGGGTTAACCAGAAAGAGGATGAGGCTTTGGTCGAAGACCGCCATGTCAATGGCTTTGGTGACTGTTTCAAAAATCAATTGCTTTAGGCTTTTAAAACTGTGCCTATCTTCTAAAAAGCCAAACTGATGGATCTCTCAACCAAGCAAAGCCAAACTGGGATGGATCCTTGACATTATATTCCCCTATGTCTTCCATTAGAGCAGTACTCCTAATCTTCCTTGGGCTTTGAGGTCCAGGGGAGGCACCACCTTTCCAGCTTGTGAAGTGGGACCACAGTTGCAGTCCACCTTTGTGAAGTGTGACCACAGTTGCAGTAAGACTATTCCTGGATGCACAGTCAGAGGTAAGACTATGCTGAAACAGCTGAGCAGCTCACATAGACACAAAAACAACAGTTGAGTTCATGGAGCACACTTAATTGGGCTGATTTCATGGCAGTTGGGAGAGGTTTGTTGGGAGAGAGTCTGGGTATCTGTGTTTTGGCTAGGGAGAGAGGAAGGTTGCATTTTGGCCTGAGATGTAGTATGTTGGCAATTGGTGTAGGATCAGTAATCTTCAGGGGTCTTCCATTAAGGACTTCTGAGTTCTGCCAGTATCTTGGCATTTTCTTCGTGGATCTGAGTAATCTTCTACACTGGTTTATGAACTAGTTTAGAGCATTTTCAGGCCTTATTTTTGTCTTTTGGCTCTTTTTCTCTTATTTTTCTAGTTTTTACTTATAGGATTTATAGATTTAGCTTACTTTTTCTTTTAAATAGTCTTCTTTGTATTAGCTTCCTCCTTTTTGGTTGTACTTATAGATGGTTGGAGTCTTACCTTTGGGAGTTTGATTTTTGGCTCAACTGAGAGTCTTTGTTTTTTTGTCTGCAGCCCAAAATATGGCTGGCAGGTGGTGTGGTGACATCATCCATGCAGTCAATTGGGTTTTTGTTTCTGCGGTTTTGGAAAGCCTTTTTTTTGAGTACTGTTTCTGCCCAGGTGCTGGTAGGCTTTAGAGAAGTTCTTTTAGCTTCTTTAAGGTGGGTTTCTGATTAGGGCGTTTGGTTTATGAAGGAGTGATGACGAGAGGGGTGTCTGGATAGATGTCCGGCAGTGAGAAGTGTTGTTGCATCTCCTGCTTTTGCTTTCATGTGATGGATCATGTGAGTTGCTCCCTCCAGTTGCATTGTTGATGATGATCCAGGGTGCATTTGAGTTCATCGATTCCATGAACTTTGGGCTAGGGTGTTTGGGGATGATGAGATTTCCCATGTTTTATGATCTTGGGATGGTAGAGTCACCACCTAGTATGATGGTGTTTGGTGATTATCCCTCTAGTTGTTTGAGGGTGTTTGGGCTTGAGTAGATCCTGTGAGGTATATTAGTAACAGTTACAGCTACAATTTGCAGAGCAGTCTTGAGGTGTGGGTGTCTAATGGTGATAGTCTGATCCTGCTTTGGGTTGTTGCCACCATTTAGGGGGTGTTTTTGTCCTTGATGGGTGGTAAAACCCCTTGATGAATGGTTGAGATTCAGGATACTTTGTAATGGTGAAGAGTCACTGGGGTATAGTGCTGGGGAGGTACAGGTTGAAGGGCTAGATAAGTCTCTCACACAGACATTATGTGTCTTGGCATCGAGAAGGGCCTCAGTGCGTGCTTTTTTTTGAGACTCCAGCATTAGGGTGGGAGCTTTTTTAGTTTTTCCTTTTGTGTCTTTTGTGAATTAGTTTTTTCCTTTTTGTTGGCTAGGGTGGCACGTTTAGAATTTGAGCCTTGCCTAAAAATCCCCTTATGGCAGGTGGCTTGTCCAGCTGCCAAGCATACCAGGCAGAGCAGCATGCTTCCCCAGGAATGACACCCCCAGGCAGACAGATTGTTAAGTTCCCTTTTGAATGACTCAGTAAGCATTGATCATCTATGAATCATGATCATCTTTGCTTGTGGTGTTAAAGCTGATCATCTTAGGGTTTAATACTGCTCGTCAGTCTGACCATCTTGTCTCTTTCATGTGGCATTGAGAGCTCATAGGTGCCTGGATACGTAGTCCAAGGAGGGTGCACCAGGCCATATTTACACCTCAGTGGTTGAGATGTGTGCTCGCTATGCTGTGTGGTTTGTGGAGACCTCTGAGTGGATAGCTGCTGTTGAGAGCTGCCTTACCGTGCAGCTTACCTTAGACGCCAGATTTCGAGCTGGCAGTGTGTTCAATGACTGTGTCTCCCTCATTAGTGGTGTCTGGTGCATGTGACTGGGCCTTAGGGGTCGTGGAGGCCTTGGCGTGTAGCAGTGTTTGTGTACTTGAGGTGGGTTGTTTCGTTGTGCAGTGTGTGGTTTTCTGGCCTCTGTGGTGTTGTTTGGCTTGGCTGCTTGATTGCCGGCGCCTGTGTTGTTGTGTGTGTGTTTATCAGGTGTGTATTTGTGGTTGCTGTGGTTATCAGTGATTTGAGTGTGTGTGTGGTGTGTGGTGACCTTCTCCTCCTGACTGGTCTTGCTAGTCCTATGTTGAGAGCTAGCAGCCTCCATCCTACTCCTCCTGTCTCTCTCCGCATGTATTTGTGTTTTGTGGTCTCTCGGAGAGGTGTGTGTGTGTGGGAGGCAATTGTATTTTTTGTCAACATTCAGGCAATTGTAACATTGCAGCTGACATGAGGAGCACACCACACTGACTCAGAGAGGAAGGAAGGACTAGACAAAAAACCAGGCACTAGAGAAAGGGAGGAAAAAACTTTAAGAAATGGGGGGGACGTAGTGACGAGAAAAAGAGTGGGTTTGGTTTGGGGTGCTATCTATATATGTGGGAGCATCAAGGGTAATAAAAAGTACTTAGCAAGTAGTCTACTTGGAGTACAGAGAGGATGTGAATTGAATACTGTAGAGATGAAGAATAGGTAATAATTAAAGGTATAGCTAGTAAGATTGATGTGGGGTAGGATACTAAAGAATGTGCTCTGCAAAGATTAACAGAAGTTAGATATGAAAGTAGGTAACTTGAGTTTTAAAGTTTAAGAAGTTAAGTTAAAAGTGTTAGTTTTTATTTTTAAAAGTTCTAGATTAGTGGTTAGGGGTGGTTACTTTTGTATTAGTGGACTTGTAAATTTTGGTATAAATTTGAATTTTGGAAAAATGAATTTTTAATGAAAAAATAATAAAATTTTGTATTTTGTGAGATTAAGCATAAGAAAGTAGATTAAGAATGATATATGGTACTGTTGGGAGTGCAGGGATGCTTGCTATTAGTAGCAAAACAAAAAAAATACTATTTTTTTTTTTTTACTTTTAAGTTTTGATGGCTCATAAAATGATGTATATCAGCCTTCCATGACTTCACATTTGCTGATGTAATATAATTGACATATAACACACACACACACACATATATATATATATATATATATATATATATATATATATATATATATAGATAGATAGATAGATATATATAGATAGATATATATAGATAGATATATATAGATAGATAGACAGATAGATACAGATATATGTATTTACTTTTGTTTACTGGGATAGTCTGACTGGGTGGTAGCACATTTCCAGCAGAGGCCTAGGGAGAAAAGCTTCAGTACAGATCAAGCCAGTTGTTACAAAAATTATATGGTGAACAATAATTGGAGATTGTACAATATTTTATTTATTAATTTGACATTTGTTAACTGGGTTAGTCCAACTGAGCTAAAGCACATTTTCAGCAGAGATCCGAGGAGAAAATCTCCAGCTACAATATATAATATAATCAAAATAAGAGTAAACAAATAAAGGAAAAGACAGCAATAACAAGATATTACGGGTTAGAAATTTGAGGAGGAAAAAATATTACTACAAATATAAAAATATGTCACAACAAACCAACAAATGAGATTTAACTTTATACAAGTTTATATTACATAAGAAATTGAAGTAAGCTGTTTTACATCATGAAGGTGTTTGCAGGTAGTAGTAGTTGAGCAAGAGATTAGGAGCAGAAGGAAGAGGAAAGGTTTACGACTCCGCCCTCGCTGGTGCTCCGTCAGCTGTTGGAGCCGCAACAAACGAAAGATGGAAGGAAATGTGAGTACGCAGAATACAATAAAAAAGGCATTTCTGAATGCCAAGAATGACTAGTGTTGAACTTATCCTGTATAACTTTGACGCCTTATGAACTGAGAGTTTTAGGTAAAGGGTTATCATTTATACCCTCTACTTGTTCTAATTTTACGGATGTTATTTTTGATGTTAAATTATTTACTAGGAATTTGGGGTTGAAAGTAATGTTTAATAATTCTGAAAGTGTTACTAATGAAGAAAGTAATACTTTTTCAAGCCCAGTTTGTTCTTGCCTACAACTAATCCTCTTATTTCTGCGTTTGAAAAGTTAGTCATACAAGATGTGTATGATTTGAATGAGGCTAATACTTATAAGCATGCTTGTTACAAGAGGAAGCAAAATCTTTCTAAAGATGAGTTCAATGCGCTGAAGGGTTGGAGAAAGTACAGTTGTGTACACTTACCATAAATGTAGATGTTCGAGTGTATTCACTGTTGCAGTCATGACTGTAGGGTTTTCCCCTGCCGGCAGGCAGTCCTCGGTCAGCCAGAATCCCAAAGTCTGGGTCCGGCGTCGGCTGTTCAGCCATGCTCCCTGACGTCAGAGCGCCAGGGGTACAAAGCTGGCAGCCGACGCCATGTTCTCCAGTGAAACACAATGAACATCAATACTGATATCGTTATCAGGCCCGCGGATAAAGGCGGACCAATAGTGGTATTAGATAGGACCTGGTATGTGTTTAAAATGCAGGCATTGCTAAATGATGAGTTATTTTATGAGAAATTAACTCGCATTCAAGTCAATACAATTATACATGATATGCAGATTTTACTTAAATGTATGTTTGATATGAATCTTTTTAATAGTCAACTTTTGGAATATTTTTGTATAAATAAACCTACTGTTCCTGTTATACAAGGTCTCCCGAAGGTACACAAAGATGGGTCTGATCCACCACTTAGACCTATTGTTTCTGGTAGAAATTGGTGCACTGAGACTATCTCTACATATATATAGAAAAACATTTGAGACCGGGTATTAATAAATTAACACATGTATTAAGGGACACCGAACATTTTCTTAGAGACTTGTATGAATATGTCTTTAATAGTTTGAATGATGATGTGGTTTTTGTTACTATGGATGTGGTGTCTTTATTTACTGTTATACCCAATTTAGATGGCCTTAATAAGGTGACTCAATTTTTGCAGCGGTTTACAGATTACACCCCTAACAAGGTTCAATTGTTGGTGAAACAGCTGGAGATTGTGCTTGAGCACAATATCTTTGCCTCATACCTCTCAGCCTGGAAACATCAAAAATCTGTACAAGGCCCATGAAAAATAGGTACAAATCTGTACGCTGATTAACATAAAATTTGTATACATGATTATGCAGCCCTGCCCACTCAAATGGAATTGTGTGATACCAACTTTTAAACACAAACTGAACAGACAACCAAAATATGATCATGAAACACAAAATAAGAAGAATAGTGTTTATTTATATTAATATTTGAACTTGCGCAAAACTAAAATACAATATTCTTTTATAAAAGTAACATTAACTAGCTTCTTCTAACATATGCGACTTCTATTTTACTATTTTACTTTTGAAAGGAAAAATACAAAAGTACTGACACAGGATCTGTCACATCAGTTACACCTTGCTATCGCTCCACGACAAACGTCTGCACTGCAGTTACTTCACTGTTTACTTTTCACTTAGGCAGCTTAGGCTGTGCTACGGCATTATGGTGTAAATTAATAAAATAAATGCCACGTCACAGAAGGAAACAAAAAAAGACAACCTGGAAACCATAGCATATAATATCCAGCAAGTACAGTAACAGCACGAACACACAGTATCAAAAATAATTACCTTTTCAATACACTTCCATTCTGTTTGTCTGCCAGCTTTTTCCTGTACCACACAACAACTTAAACCATGCAAATCCCACCAATAAACCTTGCAGCAACAGTCAAACTTACTTTATATATATATATATATATATATATATATATATATATATATATATATATATATATATATATATACACAATCCCATCCCAAATACACATTCCTTTTTTAGATGGATAAGTCAATGAAGCTTTGTAAATGGTTGTTCTAGTAACAACTTAAAAGCTCTAGCTTTGACAGATTTGCACAGGAATGGAGCATGAACAGATAACCTTTTGTAGCATGGTTGCATGCATACCTATGTGCCACTGCCACTTACATGTTGTTGTATGCAAATTTATAACACAAAATCAGACCTCCCAACTGTTCCAAATTACTCGGTTTTTACCGAGTTTTGGGGTCCAAATGAAGGGATGCCACGATTCCCAAATGGCATCCCTTCAGTTCCGATTTTTCTTTTCTTTTTTTTAAATTTTCGTGCTGTCAGAGCCAACGTCATCACATGCGCGATGACATCAGTCGGAATTGAGCTCAAGGAGTTTGCATCATCATTTCCAGCTGGCTGGCGGTTAAGTTAATGACGGGAATGCAACATGGGGAACAGAAGATGCGGGGATACAGTCAGCGAGCCCTGAAGCAGATTAATGGCAGCAGCAAAGGGGCCGGGGATATAGCGAGTCCACGGAGCCGGGATTAATGGTGGTAGCCGGGGATATAGCAAGCCCACGGAGCCGGGATTAATGGCGGTAGCAGGCTGGAGGATACAGCGAGCCCTGAAATGGAGCCGGGCCCAGGATTAATGGCGGCAGCAGCAGCAACATGAAGATGGAACAGAAGAGGCTGTGAGCACTACTCAGGGTAAGAGTGTGTGTGTGTGTGTGTGTGTGTGTGTGTGTGTGTGTGTGTGTGTGTGGTCTGAATTCAGTGGCTGTTTATGGAAGTTTCTCATGAGAACAACATCTTGTGGGTTTCAGCAGCACATGCATTTAGTGAAAGCTAGCTTACTTCACATTTTTATAGTTCAGAAATGCAAATGAATGTATTAGTTAATTGAATTAATGTGATCTGTAATAAGCGGTTGCATTCTTTGGAAGGCTTTTCTTTGTGTTACTCTTCTGTGAATTACTGCGTTTTTGGGGTCATGTTTCTAACCATAATTTTATAGACACAGTTTTTACAGCTTTGCATCTTCTGGTGTGGGCTTGAAACAGAGAACTTAACTGCAGTCTGCTTACTATGCTGACATTGTTGCTGTAAAGTTTCCTGTATCTTAGAGTTTATGCATCTTATGTTGAACAGAGGAGAGACATGTTTGTATAAAGTACTAGTACAGTAGTTAAGAAGTAGTCTTTTACGTTTTCAATTAGACTGCTGTGGGATTTGAGGACTTGTTAAGAATAGGGTTTTTTTTGCATTATGCAAATTTATATTGCACGCTTCTTAAAAGAATTGTCTGAAATATTTTTTTTTCTGAAACAAGGATTGCATTTTTAAATCAAGTGCCTAACTGGTCTGTTTTTATTTACTTGATCACCAACCATCATTTTCTCCTTCATTATTACACAAATTAGTAACTGAGGGGGAAGAGGCACAAGTGAATGAAGGACTTGAAAGTTTTGAAAATGCTGCCTTGGTAAAATACAATGGGATGTAATACTGACAAGAGAGAGGCATTTTTTGTCTAACTGCTTCAGCTTACTGTGAGTCACTCAAAAAAGACAACACTTTGTAAAGCCATTCTTAATGGAAACCAGCGCTTTGCATTTAAGACTGTGCAAGAAGTTACCTGCAGCTACCAAGCAGAGGACATTCACTTTGGAGTGAGGTTATCGCTATAAATTTTGGTCAAACTGCAAAATAGGGGCTTTTAGACCCTGTTTTTGAAGACATAGGAAGAATAAAACAGCAAAAATGTTTACATTGTACCTCCTTTAAAATGTAAAGGTGCTGCATGATTTGGCAGTAGAATCTTAGATGTTATATTCATTGCCGCTTTTTAAATATTACTTAAAGAAGTTGCTGTTATGGACCACATCTAAAGACGTCAGAATTTTGTTTTGTTTTCTTCCCCATGCTATATCATATACTTGATGTGCTTTCCATGATATTATATGTGCGTAGGCCTTTGTATTTTTAATACATGTTTATGAAAGTTTGATACATTGTTCATTTTAGTTCTCTGAGATGAGTTGCAGCTTACTGAAAATTTTGGTAATTAATTTAATCAGCCTGCATCTTAAATAGTAACTCTCTTTAACAAAAGATTTTGTGAAACAAAATGTTTTTCATTGGTTTGCTTGTAATCCAGGTAATTGGAATTTGTTTCAGCTTGGCTAGCACCTTTCTGTATCTTGATGGTGTTTGTAAGCTGTTTTGTACCTCTTTGTGTTGCTTTTAGGTATGTGTATTCACGTATTTAAAATCAATGAGAAAAAGAACAAACTCAAACATAAAAAAAACAACATTAAAGTTGTATTTTGCATTGTAGTACCTGCGGCATTCATTTAGAAGGTACACAGAGCTGTGATTAGGCATCCAAGCTGAAAATATGCAACATACGTACCCCACATGGCAGGGATGGGTTGTGGCACCATGTTTCATCACTACTGTATGCACACATTAGTGTTTATGGTAAATGGGGTGAAATAGCCAGATAATGGGACATTGGAATGGCTGCAGGGGAACTTTGGTGCCATATTTTGGTTGTTTGTTCTTCAGTTTGCATTTGAAAGTTGGTATCCCACAATTCTATTGGAGTGGGTGGGGTCACATAATTATGTATGCAAATTAGATGCTAATCAGTGTACAGATTTGTACCTATTTCTCATGGGCCTTGTCCAGATTTTTGATGTTTCCAGGTTGAGAGGTATGCACAAAATACAGATAGCCTCACATTTCAGTATGTCTGCTATAATTAATTACTGCATAATCACTGCTTGGGTAACCATTGCCATATATTATTATATAGTGCCATATATTATTACAGCTGTAGAAATGCTTGCTTGTTAAACCATAAAAAAAAACAGTGCCTTAATGTTAAAACTTCAAGATAAGAATAAAACTTCTATATGCCTTACCATAAGTCATCTACTCTAAGTATTGATAATAATGCAATACCAAAAGAGCAAATCACAGCACAGCATCATTACAAAACTATTGTTGCTCAGATCAATAAGGAACAATAAAACTGTTGCTAACCAAAAGTTCTTCCGAGACCAATGCAGTGTAATAGATCTGTGAGGAAATGCAGTTAAAGACAGATGTTTAATCGTAAGACTTAATGTAAACGAATAATTGTGCAAAGTTTTAAGAAAGAATGTTCTGGCGCTTGCAGGGCTAAACTGTAAAATAATAATGGTGTTCATAACAAAATGCAAAAGAATCAATTAGTGCTGACTGAGATGTGAGAAATTGAATACCACACACACACACACACACACACACACACACACAGACAGACAGACAGACACACACACACACACACACACACACACACACACACACACACACACGCACACACACGCACACACACACACACACACACACACACACACACACACACACACTTACTTCATTCAGTTCAGTTCTACTGCTGTCTGTTCGTGCCTGGTCCCCTGTTCAGCGTGACATGATCCATTCAGTTCTGCTGCTCCGACTGTGACATAATAATCCATTCCATTCCCCTGTTTAGAGTGACATGATCCATTCACTTCTGCTGCTCCGACATAATAATCCATTCCTCATTCCATCCATCCAGTTCTAGTGCCGTTCCTACATTCCTGCTCGCTTTTGTAAATTTGCCGTTCCCGCCTGCTTGAGTTTGAGCTCTGCACGCATAATGCTCCAAGGATCTCAATTCTGATAGGCTAGTACCCCTGACAGAGCTGACATCATCGCGCACATGATGATGTCAGCTCCGTCAGCGTGAAAATGAAAAACATTAAATATACAAAAAAAAAAATCGGAAATGAAGGGGTGCCACTCGGGAATCGTGGCACCCCTTCATTTGAATCCAAAAACTCAGTAAAAAAACGAGTAATTTGGTGCGGTTGGGAGGTATGCTTTGCTTTTGGTGAGCAAATATATAAGCAATGCAATGGAGTGGCTATGGGCACTTCTTGTACCAATAGCTACGCCAATGCTGTTATGGTCGTTTGGGAGTATGACCATATATTTTAATGGGCCATTCAATGAACATGTTTTGTTTTTTCGTAGATTTGTGGATGACCTATTTATTTTGTGGAAGGGAGACCTTGATATATTTGCTTCCTTTATGGAATATGTGAATAGCAGTACCTGTTATTTGAAGTTTACATCTCACTCCTCAGAATTAGTGGTGGATTTCTTGGATGTTTCTGTTATTTAGGATGAAACTGGTGTTATTTACACTAAGTTGCACAGGAAAGACTGTCATGTGAATCATTTATTACATAGTGACAGTCTTCATCCTCCTTATGTTTTTAGAAGTGTGGCTTCTAACCAGTTTTATAGAGCTTCAAGATTAACTGCTAGGGATAGTGATTAAATTGGTGAAGTTGATAACGTGAAGATGAGTTTAAAGGAGAGAGGTTATGAGGAATATCTTATCCAAAACAATGCAGTTAAGGTTTTTGATAAAAGGATGAATGAAGCTAGACCATATTTTTCTACAGGTAATAGTGAGTTTGTTAGGAGACGAGAAAATAAGTATAACACTGGTTTGAGGTTTAAAGTTACTTATGCTAGTGATGTAGATTGTTACAAGGATATCATTAAAAACACTGGGGTGTCCTTAGAACTGATAATGATATCTCTAGGCACATACCTGAAGTGCCGCGTTTTTTATATAAGAACAGTAGGTCACTGAGAAGTAGGTTGTGTTACCCAAACTAAACCATGTGGTCATTGCAATTGGTGTGTATATATTGACAGCAGTTGCAAATTTGAACATCCTGACCAAGGTAGATGTTATAATTTCACAATAGTAGCTACATGTGATACCTCACATATCGTTTATTTAGCTCACTGTGTTGTATGCAGAAAGGTTTACATAGGTATGACTGACCGTCCCTTCAGAGAACGCATAAGAGAACATATCTACCATATGAATAAAGGTAATGTGGTTACTGCATTGGCGAAGCATGTTTTGAGTACTGACTCTAGTCATGGTTTTAAATTTTTAGTAATTGCTAGGGTTTATGAGAATGTGAGGCAGGGTGATATATGTGCTAAGACCGAGGATTTGGAATCCACATGGATAGTGAGGTTTAGGGCTGATGCAGGACATGGGCTTAATGAATCAGTTCCATTAGTACCCAAATTAAAGAAGAGACCCCTAAGAAGGTAGTTATTAGTATTGAAGTATAGTTTTAGTATGCATTATTTATGTATGCTTTTAAATTAAATTTATATGTCTTTTATATGTGTTGTGTCTTTAAATTTGTGGTTTTAAATTTGAATTTGCATCATGTGACATTTGATGTATAAATAGGGGTGTGTTTGTTAATGCTTTTGTAATACACCTGATGATGCCTGTTTGGTGAAAGTGCTTGTGTTTTGTTGCACTGCAGTAAAAGTTTTGAACTGGATATATCAGCTGTCTCTGTGTCTTCCTATTCGTTTGTTGCTGGAATTTTTACTTTGGACACAAAAAGTGAGCCTTTTATAGTGGTAGTAGTGTTTGTAGTTTTATTCATTTGGATAGGAGTTAAGAGTAGGATACCATGTTAAAGGCTTTTGGCAGGTCTATGAATAGACATGAGACAAGTGTATTATTATCACAGGCTTCAGCTATGGTATTAGTGAAAGATAAGATGGCTGTAGTTGTACTATGGTTTGGATGGAAATCATGTTGGGTAGGTGTCAGAAGGTTTTCTTAGATGTGAAATTTGAGCAGTTGAGTGTGTATACGTTTTTTGAGTATTTTTGATAGAGGGGAGAGAATGGCTATGGGTCTAAAACTAGACAGATCTGTGGAGTTGCCTCCTTTGTGTAGCGATGTAGCATAGAAAGATTTCCAAATATTGGAAAAGGTGGCTTCACAAATTGCTCTATTGTTAAGTATAAAAACTGGATAGGCTACAGAGTCAGCTGCAAGCTTGAGAGGGGGAAGATTATCAGCAGAAGGAGTGCATTGTTTTAGTGTTTGAAGAACAGAGTTTATGTAAGTGGTGGGGACAGGCTGAAGAGAGAAGAGGTTTCTGTTAGAGGGTGTTTGGGGAGGGAATGTAGAGTTGGTGTTTTGGTCAGTATTGGTCAGTTTGTGAATAGTATCACTAAAGTAATGGTTGAGGAGGGACACAGTGTCCTGTACTGAATTGTTAGGGCAAGGATTAGGAGCCGCAGGGCTTCCAGGGTGAAGGATTGAGTTGAGAGTTCTCCAGATGTTTTTGGGATTAGAGTGATGGCTAGACTGGGTCTTAAAGTAGAATTTCTTCTTGTCATTGTAGATTTGTGTTTTTTTCTATGGTTGAATATGAAGAATATTTACAAAACAAGGGATTTTACAAAGAACTAAATTTTAAAGGTTATACAAAAACAAATGACTATATTAGAAGGTGCTACTAGACTACAGAACTAGAAAGAAGCTAATAGGTGAGTATTTTCCAGGGGAGTTGATGAAAAAGCATTTAATGAGGTACACTTTGTGTCCAGAGGATAGACTGATTTTATTGTGACATAAATTATATAGGGACTGAATATATCAGGAAAGTTAATCCTGCAAAGAATAAAGTATACTATACATATATGTATGCCCCCACAAGTATATATAGTTGCGTGCACTTCTATATATCAATAGCATTTTTGGCACTGTGATTATGATATATGACAGGCAAAGTAAGCAGGCCTGTTACTACTTCTGTTGAAGTGAAATGTCACTTAAACAATAGATTTAAGTGTAACAGATTCTTTCCTACACACCACCCAGGCAAAAACACAGACAAACAGGGATTAAGAGAAAGGAACCACAAGACATAAACAATACCATATCAGACTTCTCATTCCAAAGAAAAAAAAATATTCAGCCACTGAAAAAGAAGGAACATGGAAAGAAATTGCTGAATGTTCCAGAAAGCAATGTCTTTACCTGCATCATGGACAGCCAGTGGTAGTACTTGCGGCCAGACAAAACACCTCTTGGATGGCCTACCCAATTTGAAAAATTAATAAGCAAAGGCTGACCACCTGTAAAATGTAGAGTGCAGCAGCATGTTTAACAAATAACTGATACTGCAGACCAGCCTCCTCCAGATGGTACACCTGACCCACGTACGCATATGCAGATGCCATTCTGTTCAACAGCAGCGATTCTCAAGACTGCAGATGCAATGTTACTTGTAATTTTACAGTCAAACATTTCAGAACAAGTGTGTTGATTCATAACTATCAGGAAAGTTAGACTATAATGCTTTGCAGTCATTTCAGACATTTGCATACCTAGAACAAGTAATTACAGCTGCATCTGAACAACATAAATACTACCCAGTGTGAATCTGTAAGGCTTCTTATGAGCTGCATTAGAAACACTTCTTACAAGTGATTTGTATTAATGCCACAATGAATATGATTAGCATGCCGAACAAAACAGTATCTATTAAATTTAGTCATCTAAATTTCAGCTTAACAAAAGAGGAGATATAATGTGCTGATGTAGTGTTATTTAAGAATATTTATGTATAATGATGGTATGTTCTCTATCTGTGTTACTTTTTTCATTTATGGGGACAACCAAGCTTCAGATTGATGCTTCTCACGTATGTGAAGCTGTTTTTTAGATCTGAATTGTGTACATGTATGTTATGGCTACTTATTCCTGCATAATACAGTATAAAGAAAGAATTAGTTTTCCACTTTCCCAAATCTCTGTAGAAACAACATTTTTTAAATATATCCAGTTTAGTTTTCGTAGCCCACACACAAACAATATGTAGGAAAATGCGTTGAATCACCTTGATTTTTGAGGACTTGAATCATGTTCAGGATATCATAGGTTCTGGCTAAGGCCAGGATATACAACCATTCTCCCATATTAGATTTTAAGCTGCTCTACTAAGTTGTTCTTTTGTCACTTAATAATCTGTTACACAAATACGGATGTCTAAAATGACTTGCAGACTGAAAATGTTGCAGTGCATTCCTTACCATCACTCTCAGCCCTGAAGACAAAGTTCCTGTTGACAGTGATCACTTCAAACTTCTGGTCGCCGATGTTGGTAACACGAGTTATAGAGCTGGTTGGGATAAATCTCTTTGAGTACATATCCTACCAAAAACACAAAAGTGAAACAAGCATCATGTTTGGAATATTCTTTTGACTCTTGTAGACCTTCACCTGAATTGCCACCGATTATCTACACACTGCAAAATAATTCTGCTATACATACAGCCATGCTGATGTGTTAATAATACTGGAGCTTTTATTTCTGGTTAATGTGGATATTAGTTTTTGATGACACTCTTTAGGAAAGTAAAACTACATAACAACCTGCTGTCATATAGTGCTTACCTAGCATAAACATGACACTGAGCAAAACAAGTAAAGATGTTATATAACAAGAAGACTGAGCCACAGCTGATCTGATTTATCTTAGTGGAATCACTGATAAACATACTTTGTCATATAATATTTTGTTATCTCTACATGCTTGCACAAGTGTGTGCACGTGCACACACAATTGTTTTGTGACTAAAGCAAATTTTTCATTTTTTGAAAAAAATAAGTTTTTCACAATATAATGTGCCTGAAGTACGTATTCATATGTCTTATTGCATGGAACCTGCAGATATGATTATGAAAAAATTAATCACATGCAAAAACAAACATAACACACCAAGGCAATATACTTTTCTGGCTATATATAACCATTTCAAGGAGAAAAAAAGAATCTGAATTTTTTGACAAGGGTTGCCTTTAGTACTTACATCATAGCTCCACTTTATTTGTTATCTAATGTCTCTCGACGATCTCCAAAGTAAATTAAATTTATTACCTCTAAAATTGCTCGTACTGTAATTCAGGCTCCTCTCTCAAATATAAAACCCTGCTCTATGGTAGTAGGTAAATTCACTACAGTCCTTCGTAAAACATGATGTCTCTTCAGTTTGCAAGCCTGTTACTTTTACAATTGACCAAACCTTTACAAGAAGCTATGCCCCTCGAATGTAAAAACAAGCTATTATTTTCCTCTTCATAACGGTGGCAAATCCATCTTTTGCTCTCTTCTGCCTCCTATCAAAAATTACAAATAAGACTATTCAGCCACCAATTACTTAACTTCCATTTCTTAGTAAATCTTCTAACATCTCACATTAATTCGGCCTAATGCTGATACTAATACTGATGTTGATGCTGATCCTGATGCTGATGCTGATACTGATATTAATGCTGATCCTGATCCTGATGCTGATACTGATACTGATCCTGATGCTGATACTGATATTAATGCTGATCCTGATGCTGATGCTGATGCTGATACTGATCCTGATGCTGATACAAATGCTGATACTGCCTTCTTAGTTCTAAAATAGTCTGTCCATTTTTATCTAAATACTGCAAAGATCAAAGAAATGCTGTGTATAGATGTATCCAAAGCATCTGGTATGGTTAAACAACTGCTTCTTAGTTAACATAAATTCACTGGTCTGGACTCCACTGCCACTACTAGGCTTGACTGTTACCTGTCTAATAGGCAGCATACCCATGTGACAAGATTCTTCCCTATCCATGACTTCCATATCTACTCTTTGTTAAAGATATGCCTGAGCTCTGGTCTTTCCTTTTATTTGCTCAGTATGAAGATGATACAATCATCCAACTGCTCTGTGCCTTCGATATCTGTCATACTGGGCTCCCTCAAAATGTGCTCCACAACACTGAAACTTGCAAGTGAACTCAGGCCTAAGTATTGATGCCAATAAAATCCAGATAATATTTCTCACTTAAAGAAAAACATAGTAAGTTTGCCACTGTTTCGTCTTCTATAAAAAGTGCTAGGAGTTGCATTGAACTCTCTAAAATTTGACTTGCATATTAGGCAAGCCGCAGGCAAGACAAACCAAAACATTGTCATGTTGTATTGTTTCCTCTTCTGTGATGGACTTTACAGGAAAAACATAGGAAGGATGAAGTAAGTGGGGCTACTGCTCTGGATACCAGGTTGCAGGGAGCATCAATGGCAGAAAAAATGTATATATTTTTTAATTTTGTTGTAGTTTGTTTTATCTTTTCTTTCCCTTGTCTTAAGTATGTGTGAGGACTGAGATCCTCACTATCCCTTTAGCATAACCTAACAACTTTCTCTGTCTTGCAACCAGTAAGACAGAGATTTGCTAGGTTATGAGTTAGGGTAGTATGAAAGCAGGGACCTTCACCCCTTATAACAGTAACCATCAGCAGACTATACAATTTTATATGGAAGTAAAAAAAAATCATGTGATTATTCTAAAGAAAGAAATGCCCAAGTAAGGCTTGCTGAAAACATACTTTAGGAGACTACTGAATGGCTCTAGGAGAGAGGCTTTTCTAACAGCTAAAGTCACTGCAGGGGGGCCAAAACTTGTTGAGGTCATTGATAGGCTAGGAGTATGACTTTGACCTTACTATGCATGGGTTTCTTTATGAATTTCAGAATTAGGGGAAATGGAGGAAAGGTATAAAGGAGACCCATTTGAATATGAGCATCCTTGGAGATCTGATCATGGGATGGGGTTGGAAGAAAAAGTTCTTGGTGTTGGTCAAGGAGGCTGCTAGGACAAAGCAAGACTTGCCTCAACTGTGGAAAATGGATTTCACCACTGAAACAATTAGGGACATGCACAGCCATTGCTTGTTGATGCTAGACAGGTTGGCTTCTATAAAAATTCACAACACAGAAATGCCCATTGGGTTATAACAATATGAGATGAGCTGTCAGGGTGGCCCTGCATTTGGTGAATACCCTACCGATTGTGGTGAGACCATATGGAAGGGCATTACAATGAAAATTATTGGTTCCCTCCTTGAAGTGCAGAAACTCTGATGTGCAGGTATGTATTCTAGAAGCCCCAAAAGCACATCCAGCCTGCCTCCAAAATACAGGAAAGGACTTGGGTTGGGGGTTGGTATACTGGCTAAAGTGTTTTAACTCAGAGACAAAAAGTACTGGGTTTGCTTCTTACATTTGAATGGAATTGGTTAAGCTTAAAATGGTCTGCAAAGGCAGCTACCCTATTACTTGCCTATGAACCAAGCTGAGAATATTACTGGAAACTTTTGAGGAGATCAGTTTGAAATAATGGTTAAGGTTTTTAGTTCATAGACACAGGGTACAGGGTTTGATTCTGACCTCAGATTGTTGGCTAGGGTTAAAATGGCCTTTCAGGGCAGTTAGCCTAATATTCCCCTATGAACCTATAAAGTGACTGCATAAAGACAATCTTGAACTTTATTTTCACAATGAGCTGGTTGAGATGCTGAGTTCTAAAACTGGTCTAAAGTCCTTTGCTTTCTATGGAACAAAAAAGAACTCTGAACAGTATCTAGACCTTTTTCAGTTATTTGAGACCTCTTGAACTACTTTGTTTCTAAGACACTGATGACTTCTTTCTGGCTGCACCCTTCAAAAAGTCTGGGATTTCTAAAAGGGGAGGGTACAGAGACTGAGAAGAAAGGAAAAGTATTTGATGTAGCCTCTGGATATGTTACTTATCCATTTGTTCTATTGATGGCTTGCCACATACAAGAGTAGTGGGATACAAGACACCCCAACTGTCTCCACAGTGGGATAGCTTGGCAAGAACTCCGTATTTCTGCATCTGGTCCCCCTGAAGAAGGGCTGTAAAACACCTGATTTTGCTTACTAACTTTGCCACAAGAACAGCATCCATTCTGGTGTCCACCTCGACCATGTTGGCTTCTATTACAATACTAAATGAAGTCATCCTGATAGCTGTTCCTAAATCATAAGTTTCTAGCACTTTTCTTCTTATTAGAAAATGTCTAGCAGGACTGGAGAACCTGACATCAACATCCATGAGCATCTTACTTTTCTGCTCACTCTTCCACATCTTATTTTTTTCTCACGGGCTAAATAGCTTAATGCCCTCAAAAGGGGTATTAGTGAAGGATGCTCTAACGTTCTCAGTGAATCTACAATGACTGAGCTATGAGTGACTGTGAATAGCAAGGCTTAACACAGCTACTTGCTCTGCTCCATTGACTGTATTATGGGCTAGTCAAGTGCTCTGATTCGAGATGGTGGAAACAGCTGATGTGACTGTAACATTCTTTGCAGATTCCACATGCCATCTTAATTTGCTGGACATCTCGTCTTCAAATAAACTTTAAAATCTAATCAAGTGTACAGGTAAATAAGCACACTAACAGGAAAGGTACCACATACATTTATGCAGTTGTCAAAATGGTCCAATGTTCCAGACATCTTATTTAGTGGATGATTCAAAGGATTCTCATATGAAAGTACTCTATCAAACGATGCTGCCACCACTATGAAATAAACCAACACAACCTTCATCCAAGATGCCCAGTTCTGTTGAGTTGTTCCAGAGGAGTGGGCCTAATGTAGAGAAGACTTTTTTCTTCAATGGCAAGTTTAAAGCAGGGTCAAGCTAAAGTAAGACTGGAGTGAGACTGTACTCTTGGCTGCCTCTCAGGGAGTACTTTTATTTTCTCTCAGTGGTATTTTTTTTTTTCCTTAGAAGATGACAGTATCCTATAGGATTTATGTTCAATAATACAGTGCCTAGGAGCAGTATGGCTATGTAATAGGAATCCAGTGGGATTTTTGAAGTGATGTGAATTGGGAGTTGTCGGGAGACCAAATTTACATATCTTTGACTTAGTAGTACTGTGTTGTGCTGGGTACTCACAGCAGTGTGGAGAGAAAGGCGTATCCCAGATGACTGGAGAATAAATGCATTCATGCCAGTGTACAAGAACAAAAGGGGCATCCACAACTGTGGGCAGTACAGGGGAATGAAACTCCTGTCATACTGCATGAAAGTTCTAGAGAGAGTGACTGATAAACACATACGCAGAGTAGCAGAAATTAAGATGGGAGATGAGCAGTTTGAATTCAGATCAGGATGCAGTACAACTGACCCAATGTTTGCAGTCAGACAGATAGCTGAGCAGAAGCTAGAGATGAAGAGAGAGTTCAACTGGACATTCCTAGATTTGGAAAATGCATATGACAAGATCCCAAGAAAACTAATGTGGGCAGTACTGTGAGGTTCAAAGTTCCAGAAACATTGGTAGAGTTAGTGCAGGCTATGTAAGGACCCAGTGACTCAAGTATGAACACTGTCTGGTCTCACAGAGGGGTTTTCAATGAGTGGGGTATGCCCTAGGGTTCAGCTCTGAGCTCACTGCTGTTCATACTGGTGATGGACTATAGCAATCAGGTCAGAGGGACAGATCAACAAAGTTGCTGTATTCAGGCGATGTGGAAATACAGGCAGACTCTGAACAAGAACTTCAGCAAAGGCTAGGGGAATAGAATGCAAAACTGAAGGCACAAGGGGTAAAACTAAGTACAGATAAAACTTTGGCAATTCCAGAAAACTGGGGAAATCAGAAGAAGCTGACAACTGAGACAGAAAGGAAGACAGTTGAACAGGTTAATAGCTTCAGGTACCTGGGAGGGTTGGTTACTGTCGGACAGATGAAGAAGTGAGGACATAAGAGCAGAAGCCAAAGTAGCTCCAATTGCAGAAAAGATCAAAGAGGATAAATAACAGTGGTTCGAGCACACGTGCAGAAAAGCAGAAGACAATCTGGTGAAGAAGATTTAAGACAGACAAGAAGAAGGTAAGAAGAAATGAGGATATCCAGCAAAGAGATGGTCAAACTGTGTGAGAAAAGATATAAAACAGTAAAGCATGAATGTTGAAGAAGGCAGGAGTGCAGTACTGAATTGAGGAAGAGAGTAACAGTTAACATGACACCCAGACCTTATGTAAAAAATGAAAAAAACAGAGATTGATGATGATGATTTGACTTTGTAGTTTGGAATTTTGTGGTGTTTTGGGTTGACTGACGTCAGATTAGTGGTAGGGCATTTTCAACTTTAGGAAATCTGAACTTTATCATAAGGGAGTGTACAAACTAGAACACTGCCTCACTAAGAGAAAAAAATTACCAGATGTATGTCAGGTAAGTGAAAAGGTGGATGTTAACCCTTTTTCTCTAAAGGTAGCCCGCATCAGACAGAAACATTCATGATTTTAGCCTTGCTTTGAAGAACAAGCCTACAGAGTAACAAACAAGCATAAACAAATGGCTCAAGGTCCTTCACTTAAACTTCATAGCAACCAGCTTACAACTGTTGCCAGCATATATACACCAATGTTTAATATTGGCTAGGATATCAAGGAATCTATTTGAAACATGAAACAATCCAAAAACCACAAAATAAAATTGATTTTATGGCACAGAGAACTGGATCTGTGACTGCCACTCCTGCTACTCAGGTTTAAACTTTGAATCCCACTACTGAAGAAGCCAGCCAAGGGAGGGGACAGAGCAACCAGTGCTAACTTACTATCCCATTGGGAGGGTCATGCTTAAAAAACACAGCCTTGAATAACACCTGGGAGAGGGCCAGGGACCAGGCTCAAGCATGGAGGAGAATCAGGGAAACATAACTGCTTGTTAATCATGTTACTGCATTCTGACCAAGATGTAATCTGCAAAAGCAAACATGTACTAGACCCAACACCGCAGGCAGTAAGGAAGAATGAATATGGCATGTACAAAAACATTAGTCATGAATGATGTACAGCTTCTCAACTGTTTGCTCCTGCGCTCTGCCACAAAGGCACACCTACAAGAATGCAGGGAAAACAATGGGCTGATCAGATAAGACCCCTCCCCTCCTAATTTTGATGCTAGATAGTAATGCTATACAGATTTCTGGGATGCCCCCAATGAAAAGCAACAGGTGGCAATAACAAAGACAACATTTTTTTCTGCACAAATGCTCAAAGCATTAATCAGTCATCACATACACAACCTTTAGATAAAGCAGCAAGAATACCACCACTAACAGACAGCCTCAGTCCAAGCACTTGTGCTTGTTTAATTATGTCACTGTCATTGTTCATGAGTGAAAAAGTATAAACCAGGAGGGTCACCAAAGAAATGAGTGACGAGATCACCAAAGAAATCCATTACTTGTCAGATGGTCACATTCTCAGCTTTGTTAGAAAGCACACACACACACACACACACACACACATATATATTTATATATATTTATACACATACATGTATGCAACTGTCGATACGTCATTTAGTTGACAACTTTTTGCTGACTTTAGTTAATCAATAAAAAACTATTGATGATTTGTACAAGACTGCTGTAATAATGGGGTTGGGAAATATGCACTTTCTCTGGTATTGTAAGAACTCAGAGCTAGAATATTTATGTAGTACTTAGTGCAGGAGGCACTCAGCTTCTCAAATGGAGACAGGTTACCCCTAAAAAAAAAAAGAAAAAAAAAAAACATACGCTTTGATTTACATGCTCCAAAGCTATGTTTCAGAGCATCTGTACTGCGTTGTTGATTTTTTCATTATTTTTCATCAACAATTTTAATGTCAACACGTTGGTGTTTAAATGTTTTTAGGTAGAACGCCTCAACATATATACACTTACATATATGTATGTATGTATATCTATATATATATCTATATATATCTATATATATATATATATATATATATATATATACATATATATATATCTATATCTATATATCTATATATCTATATATATATATATATAGTATACTGATCTCTCTCTCTCTCTCTATATATATATATATATATATATATATATATATATATATAGAGAGAGAGAGAGAGAGAGATACATACATATATATGTATATATATATATATATATATATATATATATATATATATAAAATATACACATGCACACATAAATATATATATATATATATATATATATATATACATATATATGCACAAATAGATATAAGATGACTATATATAAATTACAGTTTTACTTCATATTGCCAAAATGCTGAAATATCGAATTTCATTATTTCGACAGTATAAAGCCAAAACCATCACAACACCAACACTTCACAATCACGAAACCAAAACATCGAACAATACAGCACACAACACACAAACCATAACACCCACACCACAAAACAATTAAATACAACAAAGCACCACAAAGACACATACCTACACTACAAAAATGCACCCCCACCCCCCCTACTTATATATGCTAACTCCAAGATCACACAAACAGTAAAGAAAAAAATAATCACACACAGTCAACACACACAATCATACCTCCATCTCCCTACCGTAACCCACTCGTACAAGTTAGAAAAACACTCACGCACATTCACTCACCTTAAACTGCAAACACCATCCCAGCCAAACACTTCCGCAACTTAACATACATGCATAAGCACGAATTCGACATAGTCCTATTCGTGCTTATGCACTTTCGTTAGTTTGAAGTTTCGACTTCATGGACAGAAATTTCTGAAATTCGATATTTCAGCAATTCGTGTTTATGAAGTGAAACTATATATACACACACACACACACAGCTCCTTCAGAAGCATAATTAGAAAATTAAAACAAGTCCCTTAAAGTTGTAGGATCTCTGCCAATATCTTTAAACAAGATGCACTGCCATGTGCAGCCAGGGAGAACAATAACAACTACTAGAAGCAGTTCAAGGCAGCCACTTGCACAGCACGTACTGAATCTACTGTCTTCATCAACAATCAGTAACAGGACCGATGTGGTGAGCATTGTATAATAAATCACAAAATAGCTTGTTATGGTCAAAAAGCCCCAAGGTTAAGTTCAGTGACACCAGACATTGGGTAATGAACAAACCCCCTACAATATAGCCATACCTAATGTTTCTGTCTTGTCCTTAACTGTAAATATTTTCTGGTGATAACCTTCCAAAAGCTAGTCATGTTGTTAGCACACTAGCAAATTGAAAGGTCAAAATGGGCTATACAGTACGAGAGCCAGAAAAATCTATTACTCAGATTAAGTACATAATACATATTAAAATATATTGATGATGCATAAAGAATGTTTGATTAAGTAAAGTGAGTAAAGCAGTCTGCAGGTTCAGTCTCCTATACGTACACTGCTGCAGTTATCTCAGAGGCCTAAACATATAAACTCATCTTATTGCTAATATTATAATCAGTGACAAGGAGCTTTTAAATATGTGTTCCAATATTCATACAATAATATTATGTTTTGCAGCCCTTCATAGGTTCATAGGTATGTACTAGGTCAATGGCCCTGGAGCCTTTACAAGCCTAGCCCATAGGATTACCCTGGCATCGTGCCTCCCAACCTTAGTTTCTAGTGCCTCTGTTGAGTAGAGCCACTGGAGTGATCCCCAAGGTGAATTTTCTATTTCCCATCCACTCATTAAGATTTCTCTTGAAGAGTGCCAGTGAGGTGTTCTGTTTGACATGTGTGGGAAGTCTATTCCATAGCATGGGCAGTTTCTGGGTTATGAACCTGCCCCTCCAGCATGTTCTGTTGATTGTGGTAATGAGGTTGAGGTCTCTGGAGCATGTGGTGCGGGGGGATGGAGATTTTTTTTTAGATGTAGCATTTCTAACAGAGCTGGGTCAGGCATGGCTTTATAAGTCAAGCAGAGATTGCCTCCAAGTAGGCGATATGAGACAGAGAATAGTTGAAGTTTTTTGAGCCTGTCCATATAGGACAAGTGTCTAAGGCCTAGGATCCTCTTTGTGAGGTACTTTGTGGTCTCTCCAGTTGTTGCAGGTGTCTAGTGAGGTACATGCCAATGAGGTTGATGACTGGTCTAATGAGGGAAGAGTAGAGGGAGACAATGACATCTTTCTTCCTGGATGCAAAACCCTTAGTAATGAGATGTGCCACATAGAAGGACTTTCTGACCACAGTGGTAGTGTGGAGGTCAAAAGAGAGGTTGCTGTCAACCTGTGTTCCCAGATCTCTTATAACGCCTTCTGTGTTCAGTAGACTACCATTGATGTGGTAGTTCATGGGAACTGGGTTTTTCCCAAGGGGGATGACACAGTTTTTGGCATTGAGCTTAAGGCCCTGGTTCTGACACCAGTCGCTGGTCTCAGTGAGGCCTTTCTGTAGAATGTCAACATCACTTGGGGAGTTAATAATGGCTCCCAGCTTGCAATAATCTGTGAACTTTGTCAGCCAGAGTCCCGTCATCTTGTACTGGACTTCTCAGAAGTAGATACCAAACAGGAGAGGACCCAGAACTGAACCCTGTGGGACTCCACTCGTGACTGGTCGGCAGTTTGACTTGGAGTCAGCTACTTTCACACTGTGGGTTCTATCTCTGAGACAGTCTGCAACCCACATAGTGATATAGAGGTTGATGCCTAGCTTAGTGAGTTTTTCCATGATTCCTGAGTGGGGAATGATATCAAAGGCCTTGGCCAGATCAAGGTAGGCTGTATGAACCACCTTGCCCTCATCCACAGCTCTGGTGACTGATTCAAAGAAGTCGACCAAGTTAAGCAGGTATAGTCTACCTTTACAAAACCAAACTGTATGGGATCCAGAGTTTGGAGATTCCCTATATTCTTGTTTATTAGGTCCATTATGATGTGTTCCATAGCTTTGCATATCAGACTTATCAGGCTAATGGGGCGATAGTTCCCAGGGTCTGTAGTCACTCCTTCTTTGTGGAGAGGGATGAATATAGCAGTGTGCCATTTGGTAGGGAGAAAGCCTGAGGTGAGGCTGTGACTGAACAGGGCACACAGGTGAGGTGCCAGTTTACTCTGTAGTTTATGTAGAACACAGCCAGGGATAATGTCAGGTCCAGCAGAAGCTGTGTTCTTGGCCTTGGACAGTGCTGTTTTAACCTGTGTAGCAGTAATACTGGGTGCCTGGCAATCTACTGGTATTGTGACTGGTCCTTTGGGGGGGGTAAAGTTGGCACTGAATCTGTCAGCCAGTATATTGGCAATATCTGTTGGCTCGGTATAGAAGGTACCATTGTGCAGTAGCTCAGAGCAAATCTGGGTATTGCCTTGGAGGTTCTTTACATAACTATAGAAGGCCTTGTGGTTGTCTTTACTATCTGCTGCAATTCTGTTTTCATAGCTAGCTTTAGAGGATTTGATGAGGGATCTCAACTTTTTGTTGAGGCTGACAAGGGAGTTTTTCCAGTCTTGGGACGTCACCTTATTCCTCATCAGTTTCCTCCTTCTTTTGAAGAATTTGTTTATGGCAGGGGACCACAAGATTGGCTTCCTTTTTTTATAAAAAAAACAATGTTGCATCAGTCATATATATTTAGAAGCATTTAATATTATAAAACAAAGATGTTTTAGTCAGTGTTATACACAATCAGCAAAAGGCACTGATAACAGCAACAAAGAGTTTTAAGAAAGCAGCATCTTTAACAACCCATCATTGATTGAGATACATGCCCCCTTCCCTCCTAAAAACCAAAAAAAACCCAGACTTTTCAGTTGCAAATACTATTAGTCTGTTAAAGCTTACTGTATTAAAATGATGATGTAAGACATTAACAGGACACATGTTCTTAGTAAATAAATTATTTCAGTGCAGAGAAAAAGTACAGTTGTGTAAAATCTTACCATAACAGTAGATGTCCTTCTCTTCACTGTTGGAATATTCTTAACCAAAAGGATCTCTTGCCAAGGATACCCTAAAATCTGGCCAGTATACCAAAGCCTTTAGTACATATAGGTGCTGTACGTCAGATGTATGGTCTCCCAAGAAGATGTGTAGGGCATAAAGGTGATGTATGGATGCATACACTCAGAAATGAAAAAGCCCCAGGAGGAACAGAATGTCACTAGGGACAAGGAAAAACATGCATCCAGAAGGAGAAAACAGAGAACAGCCCCTCAGCCAGGAGGGTAAGACAGAACAGGTTATAGCAGAGGGAGCAGGATGTGGAGAGACAATACACCAGTGAAGAGAAAGACCTGTTATGGTAAGACTTTACACAACTGACCTATGTCCTTCCATTTCACTGTTGCAGTATTCATAACCTAAGGGAGAAACTAAAGCTCAAGAGGAAACCTGGGAGGAGGATGGCATGGAAGAGCCCTCCAGATATCCATGCAGGCTAGACCTAGCAAACCCCTGGAAATAACATCCAACTTGTAATGCTTAGTGAAAGTATGAACGAGTAGCAGCCTCAAGGATTGAATTGGTACTCGGGCCCCGAAAAAAAAGCACCAGAGGAGGCAACAGCCCTGGTAGAATGAGCTTTTATTGATGAGAAAAGACATTTACCATGAAAGGAATGACAAAAAGAAATGGCTTTAGAAATCCATGGTTTGCTTAGAAACAGACAAACCCAAAGACCTGGGATGAAAGGAAACAAAAACCTGCTCAGATTTTTGAATTAATTTAGTTTCATCTACATAATACCTGAGAATTCCATACAAATCCAAGCTGTGAAGAATCTTCTCACTGTCAAAACTGCAGGGAAGGAAAAGAGAAAGGCAGATGAACAGACTGATTAAGAGACAGCTTATGGACCACCTTGGGAATACAAGAAGGGTTATATGAAGAAAAACCCTGTCTCTGTGGAAAATTAAGAAAGAATGAACAGATATGACAGGCTGAAGTTCAGACTCCACCTTGGCCAAAATGAAAGCTAAAAGAAAACAGTCTCCCAAGTACAATGTTGCAAAAAAGCTGAAGAACAAAAAGTACAGTTGTGTACACTTACCATAAAGGTAGATGTTCAAGTGTATTCACTGTTGCAGTCATCACTTGTGGGTTATCCCTGATGGGTAGCCCTCATCCGGTCCGAATACAAGAGTAAAGATTCTCCCTCCTGTGTCGGCTGCGGTTGCCAGTGACAGATATCAGGTCATCAGTGGCATAAAGCAGGGCAGCCAATTCCATTACATCAGTTTTTCTTGCCCTAACCAATGGGAGCCCTATCCACAAGGCCTGGGTAAGACCATCCTGGAGGAGGTCCCCAGGCATATGAAGGTGTGAATGAACTGTAGAGAAGAATAGGGGGAAGGACAGAGGGAAAATAGGACTGCAACAGTGAATACACTCGAACATCTACATTTATGGTAAGTGTACACAACAGTACTATGTTCTTCATGTTTCACTGTTGGGAGCAATCACTTGTTGGAAGATTCCCAAAGCTGAATTACGGGTGGATGGAAACAAGGGAAGAAGAAGGAGAACAGGTTGGATTGTTCTAGGTAGGGGCAAGCATTCCCTGCAGAACTGCAGAGGCAAAGCCTGCCTGGGTTTCGGAAAACAGAGGTAAGTGGTAGTGTTTGGTGAAGATGTGGACCGAAGTCCAAGTGGCAACTTCTAGGATGTCTTTGGTAGGGACTCCTCTTAGGAAAGCAGTGGAGCAGTGGAAGTAGATGATGCCCTAGTAGACTGGGAATGAATAGACTTGGGTGGAACTTTCCCATAAAAGTGGTAGCAGAATTGGATACAGTGTGATATCCTTTTGGAAATGGTCTGCTTGGAGATAGGTTTGCCCTCTGCCCCTGGAGCAAAGCTGACCAGGAGTTGGTCAGTCTTCCTGATAGACTTGGTTCTATCCAAATAGTATCTAAGTTGTCTATGCACATCTAGTAAATGAAGGATTCTTTCCCCTTGTTCTGAGAGTTGGGATAGAAGGTGGGGAGATGTACAGCCTGGTTTAGTGTCAAGTCTGACACCACCTTAAGCATAAAAAAAGGAATTAGTCCTAAGGGATACCCTGTCTGAATGAAAAATAATGAAGGGCTCAATGGCCATGACAGCCTGGAGCTCGGAAACTCTCCTAGCTGAGGTAATGGCCAGCAGGAAGGCAGTCTTCCAGGAAAGATGTTTTAGTTCTGCTGAGGCAGCTGGTTCAAAGGGAGGTAAGGTCAGTTTTTCCAAGGCATAGTTCAGGTCCCAGGCAGGTGTGGGTGGCCTGATGTGAGATACCCCTCTAATAAATTGTTTTAGCAGGGGGTGGGAAAACAAAGGTTGCTCTGAATGAAAGTGGACAGAGGCAGCAGAGGCGTGAATTTTTATGGAAGAGAAGGATAATCCTTTTTTCAGTAGCTCTGCCAAGTAGTCTAGAATCAGAGAGAGAGATGCATGTGAGCTGCTTGCACCTTTAGTCTGGCACCAGGAGTGGAATCTTTTCAATTTTTCTGAGTATGATTTTCTGGTGCTGGGCCTCCTGGCCTCCTTAATTATGTCCAGGACCTGCTTGCTCAAGAGTGGGTTGTTATCCACCTTTGGAGAATCAGCCATGTGGATATGTTGAGAATTTGTAGATTTGGGTGCAGTATTGACTCTTTTGCTTGAGTCAGAAGCCCTTCTGTGAGAGCAGGTTCCTGGGTGGTTCCTTGGTTAGGCTGAGTAGCAAGGGGTACCAATGTTGCCTGGGCCAATTTGGAGCAATTAGGATGGCTCTTGGCCCTTCCTCTCTGATCTTTAGCAGTACCCTTGGTATCACTGCCAAGGGATGGAATGCGTAGACAAACAGGTTGCCCCAGTGGAATGATAGAGCACCCACCTTCCAGGCTTCTGTGTGGAACCCCCTGGTGCAGAACCGGTACAGCTGGCTCTTCTGTACAGAAAAGAAGAGGTCCCCCTCTGGTGTTCCCCAAGCTGGTGTGATACACAGGAAGGTCTCCCTCTGAAGATGCCATTCCTGGGGTTCTAAGCAGTTTCTTCTGAGGTGGTCTGCTAGGGTATTGTGCTCCCCTGGAATGTACTGGGCTATCAAATGAAGGCCCATCATAGAGGCAGTCTGCCAGAGAAGCATGGCTAGACGGCAAAGAGGGTGGGAGTGTGTTCCACCCTGCTTGTTGATGTACCACATGACTATAGGATTGTCTGTTTTGATGAGGAGCACACCTGGAATCAAGTGAGTCTTGAAAGTGACAGCCCTGAGTACTGCCATCATTTCCTTTTGGTTGATGTGCAGGTGTAGGTCTCTCTGGTCCCAAGTGCCTTGGGTGCAGATGTTGCCTACGTGTGCCCCACAGGCTTTGTATGAGGCATCTGTGGTGATAGTCTGGCCATGGGGAAGAAACAGAAAGGGTACAACCTTGTTCAGTGAGCAGGCTTCTGCCCACCATAAGAGTTCAGCTCTTAAGAAGGGGATAAGGGGCAGATGTATCTCCAGAGACTGAGAGTGCTGGCACCAAAGATTTTTTAGGTACCATTACAGTTTTCTCATGTGCAGTCTGGTAAAGGGCACCAACAGGATGCAGGATATCATGAACCCCAGCACTTGTAGAAACTTCCTTACTGTAATGTGCTTTCTGTAAGCTGGTTGGGAGAAGTATTGAGGCAGGAAGTTCTGCTTTTCTGGAGAGAGAGGAAGGCTGTTTGGGTGGCTGTGTCCAGGAGAGCTCCCAAGAAGGAGATTTGTCTGGAGGGCTGGAAATATGATTTTTCCTTGTTGATGGTAAAGCCTAGAGAGGTAAACAGGGCTTTGACAAAGTAAAGGTCTTGCAGGAGCTTTGCCCTGCTGTCTGCCTGAATGAGGCAGTCATCCAGATATGGGTAAATTTGGATGTTTTGCTGGAAGGCAATGACCAGAGCCAGGCATTTGGTGAAAACCCTGGGAGCAGTAGATATGCCAAAGGGCACAGCAGAGAAATTAAAGTGTTGTGAGCCTGCTCTGAAGCGAAGAAACTTTCTGCAGGACTGCCTTATTGGAATGTCAAGGTAGGCATCCTTTAGGTCCAAGGCAAAAAGCCAGGCATTTGGGGTCAGCATGGGTAACATTTTTTAGAGTGTGAGCATTATGAATTTTGGCACTTGCAGGGAAAAGTTTAGTGTGGATATATCCAGAATTGGTTGCCAAATGCCCTCTTTCCTGGGCACCAGGAACAATCTGGAATAAAACCGTTTTCTGGTTTGTTCCTAGGGGACAGGATCCACCACCTTTTGTGCACAGAGTTTCTGAATTTGTGATGGATAGCCAATTGTCTTTGTACAGGGATAGCCTTCCTCCAAACTTTTGAGGGGTGGGTGCGGGGCGGAGGGGGAGTCATTGCAAGTCCTTAGGGTAGGGAGTGGACTTAGAACTCCCTGCCCTGGGAGCAGTAGCGGTCCATGGCCTAGGTCCTTGGGGTTGCTGCCTGGGTGGTCTGTCCCTGTGGGCTTTCCTTTGTCTAGGTCTGGTTTGGGAAGGAAAGGACCAGTATTTGGAGGGAAAGTTCCTACTGAATCTGGGAGGTTGGACCTGGAGGAAGTTTTTAACTGCCTGCATAGATTTGCCCTTATCCTCCATTCTCTTGATCACCTCCTCAGCGTTAGATCCAAACAAGTGGTCTTTATCTAGGGGGGTGTCAAGGAGTTTTGATTTAACATGATCTGGCAAAGGTTGTTCTTTTAGCCATGCATGCCTCCTAATGACTGACCCAGTCACAGCAGCCCTGCTAGAGGCATCATATCCGCAGTGTAGGGAATGCTTTGCCACTTGAGAGCTGGAGTGCTCCCTGGAAATAGAGCTGTCTGACAAGGATGAAATCTTCTGTTTTAATAGTTTCAAGGTATGTTGCGGATATTTCAACATATGGAACTGGCAGTTAAGAGCTCTAATAGGCAGAGTAGCAGAGGTATACACTTTTTTACCCCATCTGTCTAGAGCTCTGCTCTTGTCTGAAGGAACAGGATTTTTTGATGAACTGACCCTTGCCCCTTTGGGTACCTGGGTGATGACCTCTAGGTTTGCTGCAGGATTTTTGAACAAGTACTCGTGGGTGTCTGTCAGCCTCTAATACCTAGCTGGCTTTCTAGGTGCAGGGGGGAGGGCATCAGGAGTGAGGATAAACTCCATAAAAACACCTTCCACCACCTCCAAATGGGAGGGATAGCTAAGGGTTTGTGCTGGGGCAGATCTAAAAACTCCCTTATTCCCTTCTTAGACTGGGGGTAATCCTGAGCTTCCCAGTGGAACTGTTCCCTGAGGGTGTGCAAGGTCTCACCAAATGATAGGTCCTCAGGGGGGGGGGGGTGCAGAAGGAATGGATTCTTCTACATTAGAATCCTCAAAGGGGGTAAGGGGCTGTTGCTCATTATTAGAATCCAAATAATCAGGTTCTTCTATATCATGTTCTGACAGAATCTCTGGGGAAAGATCCCTTTTCCTTTGGATGGAGTGGTCTGGTTAGCTCTGATACGAGATATAAGGTCCTCCGCCATCTTATGAAGTTGTTGTGACTGAGCAGGTTGGAACAGTTTTTCTACCAATGGTCTTGCTCTTAGGCCTCAGTGCTTCAATGGGCCTGTGAGTGGCTGTAGCTGGCGGCGTGGTCATCGTTTTTTTGTCTGGTGTCAGTTGCCAGAAAGGCCTCCTCAGAAGCCAGTGTCTGCATAGCGGCTCTGGACCCAACCATGGGGCAGACAACTGAAATATCAGCAGATGTAGACTGGTCCAGATGCATACCAGATTCTGAAAGGGTCTCGGTAGAGGCCTGTGAATAATCATGTCGGGCATCAGGGGCTGCATAGGCATAGGCACCTCACTGAATTCCAGAGAGTTGACAACTGGCTTCAGGGAGAAGTCATCTGTAGGCCTAATTTTATGTGGTCTGTCCCTTTCCTTATCTTTTCTGTTTTTTTGGGAATATCCACTGCATGCTGACCAATGGATGCCATTTCGTAATGCACACACCTGTCTCTGAAATGTCTGGCTACAATTTCTGCTCTATGGCGAATAGTCCTAGAGTTAAAGAGGGCACAGAACCAACACCCGGGGATGTTGTGGTCTGGGCCTAAACAAGTTACACACAGGTTATGAAAGTCTTGGTGTGGTATTTGTTTTCCACAGTGGAGACAATTATTTACTTTTTCAGACATCGGTTAGTGCAAGAAAAAGATCCCCAATGGGGTACTTAGCTTTAGTTATTTTCAGCTTCACTCTGGCAATGGCTGAATGATGCACACACAAACTACTTCTGCTTCGGGCTCCACGGCAAGAAAGACTGATGTAATGGCATCGACTGCCCTGCTTTATACCACTGATGACCTGATGTCAGTCCCTTGCAACTGCAGCTGACGCAGGAGGGAGAATCTTTACTCTGGTATTCAGGCCGGCCGAGGGCTACCCAGCAGGGATAACCCACAAGTGATGACTGCAAAGGTGAAACATGAAGAACATTTGAGGTTCTAAAAAGGCAGAATAGGCTTCCTGGGAGGCCTGATATGAAGGACACCTTTAAGAAATTGCTTGACCTCAAATCTAGAGGCCAGAGGAGGAGCCAATGGCAGACAAGCAGGAATTGCTGACAGGTGAGCTTTGACTAAAAAATATGCCAACCCAGCATGGAGCACATCACACACATAAGAGAGAACCAGAGGAACCTCCACAGATAGGGGCTCCTGATGGTGACAGAGGCACCAGACAGAAAATAATTTCCATTTGGACAAATATGACTTCCTGGTAGTGAGCTTCCTGGCCTCCTACAGAACCTAAAGCATGTTCTCAGAAAAAAGGTGGCTAAAAGGGATCAAAAGAGTTGAAGAGTGGACAAGTGAAGATGGATAAGAGACCCCTTGACTTGTATGCAAAGGTCCACTCGGTGAGAAAACTTGTGTTGGCCAAGTAAGAAAGAAGAGGGAACCAATGTTGTATGGGCCAAAAGGGAGTCACTAGCAAGATTTTGGGAGAGTTCTGCTTGATCTTGTGCAAGATACATGGTAGCAGAAGAAGGGGAGGGAAGGCGTACAGAGACACCCCCTTCCAAGGAAAAGACAGGGTGTCCACTTTCCAAGCTAGAGGACTTGGGACTCTAGAACAGAACAGAGGAATTTTTCTATTCACAGAGGAGAGAAGAAAGATCTACCTGAGAAATACCACACCAAAAGACAATGTCCAGGAACACATCTTTGTGAAGCATCCATTCATGAGCTTGTGCACTGGACCTGCTTAAAGAATCTGCCACTAGACTGTGCTCCAAGCAAATGTAAACAGCCACAAAACTCACTTGATACAGGATGGGTAGAACCCAGACCTAAAATGTTAGTCTGCAAAGACGGTAAGACAAAGCAGAGAACTAAAAATGCAAGGAAGAAACTAAAGAAATTCCTGAAAGGGGGCCAGATGCAGATATGACTGTTCATAGGTTCATAGATTAGTACTAGGCGTATTGCCTTTGTTGGCCATTTTAAGCCTAGCCAATTACTCCATGTGAGAATCAAACTCTGCACCTTGCGTCTCCAAGGTAAACACCTTAACCGTTCTGCCATCCTCCCACTCCCTCTACTTCTCGCATTGACTGTAGGCATCATTGAGATCCAGTGAGACCAGAAAAGCCTGGGGTAGAAGAAGGGGAAATAAAGTCTGAAAAGACATCATCCAAAAGGAAGGAATCTTGAGAAAGGTGTCGAGCTGGTCCAGAATTGGTCTCCCGGTGGCCTTCTTTCTGGGAACCAGAAAGATTCTGGAATAAACCGCCTGTCTGCCTGGGTAGGGCCACAGCAAGAATGGTCCCTGGATCAAAAGAGAATTGAGCACCCCTGGGACAAGAGGATGTTGCTGCTAAAGTTGCTGCTAAGGAGGTTAGGGGATGCCCAAAAGGGAGGAACGGATTTCCAAACCATAAAATATCCCTGACAGATAATGGACACAACCCAGTCTGATGTGATCTTTAACCAATTTGGAAGAGACACAGAAAGACAGAGGGATAAGAGAACCTGGCCAAGGCAAAGAGGAAGCAAACTTTCAAATAGAACCCAGCATATTCTAAAAAAAAATAGGTTTCTGGGAAGTAGGGGTTTGAGTAGACTTAGCAGGAGGCACGTCTAGAACCCTTTTTTCTTTTGGTGGAGGGCAAGACTGCCTAGGAATAAAAGCAGATGGGGGGATAATTCCTCTAAAACTTAGGAATAGGAGAAAGAAAAATATGTTTCAGCTCCTGCAAGGCTTTACCCCTATCCTCAAATTAGACTTAAAAAGCTCAGCATTACCAAAAAGATTTTCATTATCCAAAGAAGCATCCGATAGTTTAGCCTTAATGTCATCATGCAAAGCCTGAAGATGAAGCCAACAGTAATGCCTCATAACAGAACCATCAGTGGCATCATAGCAGCATTTAATAGAGTGGTGGGCAACTTGAGAGGTAGAACCCAAAAGGAAAAGGGTAGAAGCCTTCCTTTACAGCCAGGAAAGTAAACCACTAGAGAAATCTGAGAAAGGAGGCCCAAAGCAAATCTGGTCATATGTCTGGTAGTTAATGGCCCAAAAATATAAAGTGGCAGCAGTCTAAACCTTTTTGACCTGCCTCTCTATGGCCGTACTATCCTTATCTGAAGGAAGCAGCTTAGTAGAGGGAAACAACTTGGATGGCGTATCAGAGGAGACAGACACTACAGAAAGGTCACTAAAGGGCATTTTCAAAGAAACCTGCATTTATCAGGCACTTTGTAAAACCTATCAGGTTTCTTAGGAGCAGAGGGCTGAGAATCAGGAAACAAAGAAGCTGTTGAAATGGTATCCAGGAAGGCAGCTAGAACTGGGAGAATGGCAGGAGGAGGCTCCATCTGGAGCTCATAATACCTTTTTTGGATATCGGAGACATGAGAACAATCCCTCTTAAAGAATTCCATCATACAGATTATAGTATCTCCAAGGATGGTACTTCTAAAGGGGCATCTGGACTAATAGAATCCTCTACCTGTGAATCATAGTCCAAGAGGGAAGGGATTTAAGAAGAGAAAGCCAAGGACTCTCCTCCAGAATCCTGATCCTAATTTGAGGAGTTCAGTTCCCTAGGTCTTTTAATAAGGATGGAAGACCAGGGAGGGGCAGGCATAGACATGCCTTGAGGATGCTTTAAAACCATTAAAATTTTAAATAATCCCTGAGTAAAATCCTGCCATTCATATTGGGAATCCTTAACTACAGGGGAATTACACTTAATTTTCTATTTCTTTTTCGGCTGGATGTCTGCATTAAACATCCTGGGAGGGTCAGAACCTTGGTGACACTTAATAAGCATGGTAGGATCTCTTCCCTCACTGAGATCTGTGGAATCCCCCTCAGTCCCTTGGATATAATCAGCCAATGTTCCCCCTCAACATCTGGAGCAGATGTTTGCAAAACCTTGGAGGATGTGTGAGAAGTCAGATCCATGCTGGCTTCTGACGGTTCTAGACAGAGGAATCTGAAGCAACCAATGGACAATCCTTTGGGCTTTTACTAGCTTTGAGAGAGATGTCGGGGGGGGGGGGTGGTGGTGGACAGCAGCCATATCAGACTTGTTTTTTTGGTCTTTTTCTTGGCTGAACACTGACTCTCAGGATGGTAAGACTCCACTATAGCACCTTGAGCCAACAACTTACGACTTTGGTTTTCAACGTAAATAAGGAGGCGATACAACTACGTATGGTCTTGGAAATAAAAGTTTGTCAGATAAAAGACTGTGTATGATCATGGGAAACAGACTCTGGTCATGATGGTTTTTATGATGGATAACATGAACTCAACCAGCACTAAATAAAAAGAAAGACAAGGAGGAAATCCCAATAGGGCACTTATCTGAAACAAGGCTTGGTAACTATCACAGCAGAAAGGCATTCAGACTGACATGCAATGATGGCATTAAGAATGGTGGTAAAGAAATTCTGAGTGTGTGCCTCTGTATGTCGCCTTTATGCCCAATGCCTTGAGTGGGGAGTGTACATGTGACATATGGCTCAGTACTAAAGATTTTGGTATACTGCCTGGATGTTGGGCTATCCTTGTCAGGAGATCCCTTTGGTTATGAATACTGCAACAGTGATATGGTAGTATATCTAAGACTGATACATGGGTTCATCTAGTGGACATATGTTAAATGAGTTTACTATTAATTCAAGCTGAGACTGAAACTTACACATTTCTTATGTTCGAGTTAAATTACTTCAGTTAAGAGACAATAACAAAAGTACATTGTAATTTATGTTAACTGGTTCTGCTGACACAGAAGGCTGAAAATATGACTGTAACCTGAGTGCGATAAGATGCTTGAATGCCTGCTGCAGCTTTTGTTGGGGGGTGCGATGGGGATAAGGATCAGACTAAGTGCCTTTCCCACTGATGAAGGTTGTGGGTGATGTGCTGGAAAAAGCAGACCAGTTCTAAGAGCCCAAATGGAGACAGGGGCTTAGAATGGTTGCTTGGATTGATGTGTGAGATGGTCAGGGAAGCGTAGCTATCCTAGGTCCTGAGGTGCGTAAAATGAAAAGACCCAGTAGATTGTAGATTTTTCCCCCCACTGCATCCCACACTTGCAGCCTTTGAGACAAAATGTGAGCTCGACATAAGAAAGGTTCTCAAAAAAACACCAAACCATAAGTTTTATAATATTTCAAAGGATGAGATATTAGCACTTAAGAATTTGAGCAATGACAGAACTAGACATGTTATGAAGGCTGACAAAGATGGGGGGCTTACCTCTTACAGATACTGACAGTTATATAATGAAAATAGAGAACATTCTGAAAATACCGGAGTTTTATTCTAAACATTCCTTTGAGGAGGTTAAAACTGCATACATAGAATGTAAAGATAAGCTAACCACAATGCTTGATGAAGAACTTAATTAGTGAAAACTTTTTTGAGTATTTGAACACTCTTCACCCTAAATTAATGAACACTCTTCACCCTAAATTACTTTGTTTTTTGAGATTCCTAATCCCCATAAGAATAGGGAAGATCCACCTTACGGATGAGGTTCCATATCAGAGGCCATGGCAATATACTTAGGTTTCATTCTTCAGCCTCTTTCTAAAAAATAACTCATCTTTTGTTTTAGATTCACTTTATTTTTTAAAGAAAAGTGAAGACTTGTATGTGAATGAACAAAGCATTTTGGTAACTATTGACACTGAAGCCCTATACACTGTGTTACCTCCAATATACTGTACTGAAGCAGCTACAGATGCTTACAGCAGTAATAACAACACTACACAAGGGAAAGTGAATGCTTGGGAAAGCTAATAAATATGTTGTTGAGTTACAATGTTTTTCAGTTTCAATGGCCAGGCTTACAAACAGATGAGTGGGATAGCCATGGGTGCAGTTATAGCCCCTAGCCTGGCCAATGTAACCTTAGGCAAGTGGGAGGAGGAATTTGTGCTGCAAAGTGAATACCGGAGTTTTATGACCAGCTACCTTCACTTTATTGATGATGTATTTATAGTCTGGCAAGGTGAGGAATCTAAGCTCACTGAGTTTATCTATTACATCAATAATTCCACCTCCTTCATGAAATTTACCACTTCCTTCAGCTCGGAGTCAATACAGTTCCTGATATGAATGTCAGTATTGATAAACACAGATAAAAATTAATTAGTAGCTTATAAGAGTGAACTACTTACGCATCCAGTAAAAACTAAGCACAATGTAATAAAATCACAAGGCAACAGATTAGCATGCATTACCACAGATCTGTCCCTTTTTCTCAAAAATATGAATGGTCTTGAAAATTATTTCTTAACCAGAGGATATGAATTAAACATGTTACATATGATCCTGGATCCCAATACAGATTCTAAAACTAACAATGACCGTACGTGGAATAGGCCTTTTGCTAGAATTAGGCAACCAGGAGACCCTAATCCAAAAGAAGAAAAAAGTAAGGACAGTTGCATTCTAGTTTACACCTGAGATTTCAATACATTTAAAGCCATTATTAAGGAGAACTTGACCATCCTCAATGACAATCAGTAGCTTGTAAGGGTTTTATGAGATCACCCTACTCTTGTATATAAAAAGAGTAGAAACATACATAGCTATGTGGAAAGGAAAAATAAGGAACACCAGGATGACATCAGCACTAAAATCTGTAGGATGACATCAGCACTAAAATCTGTAGGATGACATCATTACTAAAATCTGTGGGCCACCTAACTGCACTTTCTGTGAATACTTGATTGGGTGTGATTCATTTGAATGCCCCTATCTTAAGAAGATGGTGAAATCTTCAGCAGGTGGCAACTGTAATACTAGAAAGGTTGCACATATGGTCATGTGTAATGACTGCCCTGCATTTTGCATGGGTAAGACTATGAATAAACTGAAAAGCAGGACTTCAGGTCTTCTTTCTGAAATCAGAAATAAATTCCAGAGGAACGCCATATCCAAACACTTACTAGAACACCCCAGATATTCTGTTTTTTTCAATTTATCATTCTGGACTGTGTGGAAATGGATGAGTCTGAAAGGGACATTAGTGGTATGTTGTAGAAAAAAGAACTATGCTGGCAGTTGAAATTAAATACATTCAGAAAAAACAAGACTTTACTATTGCTCTATTAAGAGTGTGTTGAATTTAAGTAAGCTGCCATACAATCTGTAAAAGTTTTTTAGGGGATTTTTTGAGGAAAATTTTATGTACTAAAATATGTTAAATAATAATAAAAATGTGTAGAATGTGTGTGTGTGTGTGTGTGTGTGTGTGTGTGTGTGTGTGTGTGTGTGTGTGTGTGTGTGTGTGCGTGTGTGTGTGCTTAGTTACTTTAAGCTTCAGAGATGTAAACAGTAAATTCAAAAGACACATTTTTCTCATGCTGCTATTACCATGTAATATTGGTATAATTCCCCCATTTACCACACTAGTGGATGGTCATGCACACTCATGCACACACCTGCACACTTTTATACATTACTAGTTTACTTCATCCACTGTTTTCTGTATTTTTGTGGGGTTTTTTCCAGTAGTTTTCACTGTATAAACATGTTTTGGTGCTGTAAACATGAATACTGTCATGACATTTTTTTTTTTGCAAAGCACTGACATTTTTTTCTGAGCTATTTGCCCTTTGGTCTCACCAGAGCCCCAGGTTGTTCACCAAATGCATGGCAGCAGTCACAGGTCACTTGAGACTACATGGATTCTGAGTGTTTCCATACTTAGATGACTAGCTCCTCTCTGCCCCCACCAGGCATCTACTTCTTCAAGCCACAGATTTCATACTGTATCTTTTCCACTCTTTGGGCATAACAATCAACAGAGAAAAATCCCAGCTGAGTCCAACACGAGACCTAGAGTTTATAGCAGCTCATCTCAATACAATCTCTTGTATGGCTTCTCTCCCTCTACATAGACTACAAAAGATAAAGTCTGAAGTACAATTCATCATATCCAAAGACAAAGTTCCCACTCTTCTCATCCTCCAAGCTTTAAAATCTATGGCAGTAACCATAACCTTAGTGCCTCTGGCAAGATTTCACGTGAGGCTGCTTCAATGGCTCTTAGCTGCACAATGGTCCATCCTGAGGCATCTGCTATCTCATCCCAGGGGTAATTTGCAACTTCAGTGCTCACTGTCCTGATGTGAAAGATGGTGGCAGCTGACCAGATGGTACAGGTATGTGACACTCCAACATAGCAGGGGCCAGCTAAGAGCCTGCAAGGCTAAAGCTCTCTCCATGATATGGAAGGCAGGCCCTCCTGAAGAGAAATGGGAGTCCAGAACTCAGTAAGACAACATCAGAACTGAGGTCACACTCCACTCCGAAGGACTGCTATCTAAAGCAGGAGCTATGGAAGAGCCAGAAACCATCAGTGCCCCGAGAGCCAAGGTCAACTCCGAATAAAAGGTTGGAACCAATCCTGGACCCTCAGAACTGACAGCCAAGCTACGGCTCTGAGAATCTACAGGTTATGAGGGAACCAAAGAAGTCAGAGCATTTCCTGGAATGGAAGAGGGAGTGCCTGTCAGCACCAGGACAGCTGGAACTGGGGATATTGAAGTGGTGGGCTCCAAGCTTCCTGAAGAGATCAGAGGAGGAAAGTCAGGAATCCTAGGAGAAAAAAAAAAAAACAACTCTAGAGGGGAGGGAAGTCCGAGAGGGCACCCCTGGCTGCAAGAAGCTGATCCACTAATTTCACTATGTCTACCTCAGAAAGACTCCTGGAGGATCGGACCATCAACTCCGCAGGAGATTCTAGCCTATTCAAAAGTGAGCTGGGAAATTGATCCAGAAAAGGGTCTATGGAAGGGGGGTACCTTGTACTGGGAGCCGAAAAAGTATCTAACTTCAGCACTGATGGGGTGGGTAGAGTCTGCTGCCATGCAGATGGTGAAGTCAGTACAGACTGGGAAGTCAAGGTGCCCGGTGCCGACGTTGACGCCAAAGCTGTTGGTGCCAAGGCTGCTAGAATTGCTGGTGCCAAAGATCATCATTCTGTCAACTTGGGGTCCTTATTCTTCAGTTCTGAGGAGGTTGATGGAACTGAAGATTTGTGCTTCTTAGTCTCCAGTGACATAGGACAGCTTGGCACTGAATGACTTCTCTTTTTAGTCTGGTTAGATTTAGCTGAGACTGGCTGTGACTTAGACAGGGCTTCTTCGAAAAAAGTCTTCAACAGGCCTTTCAAAATCAACTTATTTCATCTTTCTACTAACATTCTGGTACTGTAGCCCTTACAGATATCTCCAAATGGGGCACACCCAAACATTGATAAACACAACACCAACGGGGTAAGGTGCCTCCTCAAGTGAAATAGTTTCAAAATCCAAAGGTAGAGGTAGACACTCCAGGACAATCGAAGCCAACCAATAAGTCAATGCAGAAGATAAAGTGAAAATCCTTTATTACTAGTAGACAGTAAGCGCTTTCGCGTTGCTCAGAACGCTTCTTCAGACTTCAATAAAAACATACTAACTTCAACTTAATATATATGCAACCATAGCCAATCATATCCATATAATTCAAATTATCCAATAGGATATATAGACAAAGTCACATGAAGCACTTAGTAATAAATCCCTGCTTCTCATAACATGAAAAATAAAAGTAAAGCACATATGCTCCTTAAAAAACAAGTTAAATATACTTAATATTAAAAACTGCAAATATATATATGTATTCTCTAAACACTTTTATACAATGATGAATCAATGTATTTATAATAATACAGTTTAAACTTTAAAAATGTATAAACATATTAATTAAAAATGGATATATAAAGAAAGTGAATGCATAAATGTAAGGAAAGGAAGGGAAGGGTGGACTGTAGGTAAGAAAAAAGAAAAAAGAAAAAAGGAAAAAGGAAAAAAGGGGGTGGGGGGATAGAGTTGAGAAGGAGGGGGAAGGAGAGGGGGGGGGTGTATCTGTAGAAAAAGAAAGAAAAAACAATACAAGTTTAAAAACAGTGAGTATCAGACCCTATTAATGTCTATAAGGTCTCTCTGCTAAAAAAGGTTTCAGTGACAATTTATCATTTAAGCCGTGCCCTCTATCTGCTCTAAGCTTAATAATCCATTTATTTTCAACTTGTTCTGTTCTATTATTAATGTTGCCTAGTCTATTGGTTACCTCCTGACGTCCTATAACCATAAAGCAAAAAGTGTGCAAGGAGCCATTCTGCAACACATGTTTTGCCAAGGCATTAGTCTCATTTTCTCTATTTATTGCATAAATGTGCTCCCTTATCCTCTCCCTCAGAGTTCTATTGGTCTTCCCCACATAGAAACTCTGGCATTTCTTACACACTGCTAGGTATATAACATTTCTAGATCTGCAGTCTGCATAATCATTAAACTCATATCTAATGCCATTATCTGGATGTACAAATACATTGGAGTTCATAATAAAGTTACACTGATTGCAGCTCCTACAAGCATAAGTGCCTTTCCTCTTTGAACTAATTTTGGTACTCCTACTCTTCTCATAACATAAATGACGTTTGAGAGATTTCGTATTCTTATAACTAATCGCAGGTCTATCACCCACTAATCCCTTAATCTTATCATCTAGCAGCAAAATATTCCAATTCTTGTTTATTATGTTAACAACTGAACTATTGGTGTTAGTATATGGAATCAATAGCCTCTTCCTTCTATCACTACATCTTGATGTATGTCTATACATTTTTTTACTATCCTTCATAATAGATGGTATCGTACGTTCATTCTTCGTGTATTCTATAGGTAGTAGATCCTTTTCTAGGTAACCCCTCTCTATGAATTCATGGTGCATAGTATCTATTGCTTGTACCAAATCAGCATCCTCACTTATAATGCGTGAAAAACGGGTCAGCTGATTCTTCACTATATTCTTATGAATGTGTCGTGGATGCATGCTGGTCCTATGTAGAATAGCATTACATCTACAAGGTTTCCTATATATGTCAGATGTTAAAAAGCCTCCTTCTAGCTTCAAAGTAACATCCAAAAAATCTATTCGAGTGGATGAAGTACTACCGCTAAAGCTCAAAAACGTAGTGGTGCCATTGATATATGTCATGAAATCATTAAGGGTATCTACATCACCTTCCCAAATAAAAAGGATATCGTCCACAAAGCGCCTATAATATGTTATACATTTTGAGAAAACCACATGTTCCAGTACATAAGTGGTCTCCCAATATGCCATCACAAGGTTGGCATAAGAGTTGGCGCAAGATGTTCCCATCGCCACACCTTGGGTTTGTAAAAAATAAACATCTTTGAAAAGAAAAACATTATTTTTGAGGACAATATCCAAAAGCATAGTAACTCTTATTATTTCAGAATTATTCATCCCTTTTCTCATCAAGAACAACCTCAAGTAGTCTAACCCTATATCATTGGGTATACAGGTGAATAGGGAGGCCACATCTAGAGTTACTAGTATGGCTGGTTGTGTAGTACCAAAATTACCATTCTGGGCTGATAGAGTCTCTAAAAGTTGTTGAGTATCTCTCAAAACTGAACTAGTTGAGTCTACCTTAGGTCTAAGTGTTTTCTCCAAAAAAATAGATATGGTTTCGGTTATCCACCCACGTCCTGAAACTATAGGTCTAAGTGGGGGATTGACCATAGTCTTATGTATCTTTGGAAAGCCTCTAATAACAGGTATAACAGGGTCTTCAATTAAAAAATATTTGTATAAGGTCTCATCTATTATTCCACATATGAGCATATCATACAAGTCAGCATGCACAGAATTAATTAGTTTACTCAAAGCAGCCCTATCTAACTTTCTATATGTAGATACATCAGACAACATTACATTCATGGCATCATCATAAAAAACACTATCTAATAGCACTATAGCCCCTCCTTTATCTGCAGGTTTTATCGTGATACTGTCATTATGCTGTAAATTATATAAAGCTTCCCTCTCTCCTTTAGTTAAGTTGTAAAAGTCAGGCTTCTTGTCATTGTTCTCAAAATATGACAATAAATCACTAGCACAAGCTTTCTCAAAAGTTTCTAACAAAGGATGCATGTTAGGTACAAAAACTGAGGGTTTTCTGAATACATTGGGTGGAGCATTTCCATTAGTTTCATTGTTGTACAACATTCCTAAAGCCACATTTCTGGTAAAGTACTTAATATCCAATATATAATCACTAACATATACATTTTGCGAAGGAATAAAGGACAAGCCTTTATTCAAAAGCTTACTTTCAAAATCAGTTAGTACATACTCAGAAAGGTTTACCACTAAGTCCGTGTTATAGGTTTCAGGGTCTTTCTCTGAAACTCGAAGGGTCCTCCTGAATTCTTTCTCTTTCTTGTTGGTTGATGTGGACTCCACGACTGTCTCTGCTCCACACGAAAAGGGAGTGGAAAAACAAGACTAGATTCTCCACTAAAGCATACATCCGCTTCTGATCCTATAGCTGTGTTGGTTTTCCTTCGTACCACCGGTTCAATAGGTGTACAAGTACCTAGAGCATTATCCAAACGCTCAATAGAAGTTGAGGCAGTTAACGTTGTTCTCGGGTGAGTAAAAAACTCTGCATTAGAAGTGGCAACCCTAGGAACGTCAACAGCCGATTTATCGGCTCTCACAGTAACCATACTAGTTCCAAGAGCATTATCTAAACGCTCAGTGGAGGTAGATACAGCTAGAGCTGTATCTAAACGAGCATGAGATTCTACGTTGAGTGCAGTAGCCCTAGAAACGTCAATAGCCGATTCATCGGCTCTCGAATGATGGACTGGCGCTGCACAGGAAGTGAAGGAAGCTCCTGAACCAGTATTCACTTGCGCAGCTGTATCAGGAAGGCGATGTGTCTCATTATTGAAGTTCCTGAAGGGCTGTCTTGGCCAAGAAAAGACATTCCCTTTGGAAAAGTCGGAACAGTCCCTTTCCATTTTCTTTTTCTTTGCCAGTAAAAGCTTATGATCTAATGATTGCAAGGTAGCTGTCATCTCAGAATAGAAATCACGTTTCTGTGAGTCGGAAAGGACTCTAACAAGTTTATTTTCTATAGACTGTATTTCTTTCTCTAATTCCATCTCTATTGTGGAATACTGTTCAATTAAAAGTCCCATATAGCCAAAGCTAGTTTATAAGTTGAGCTGCTGCCATTTTGACAGTAAACTGGGATAAGTAGAGCCAAAGGTAGGCATTTTTAATACCCTCAGCCCTCTAGGCACAATTTTAAACTGAACACAGGCTTCCATGTGCTTCCTCTGCCACTGTATATTTTTAATTCTATTCATAATGTCCTCCAACTTTTTCATAAGCTGCATAGTGTCGATATGCAGACCTGCATCAGTCTGTCTCATGGCTGCTCTAGCCAATTCAGCATATGATAGTTTCAACAAAGGATTACTACTTACAGAGATAAGTTTAGTGAAATCAGGCATTACAGGCTCTGCACTCTCTTCAAGTGCAGTCATTGTTTCTTCTGTCATGTCCCCGAGGATGTAGAAAAGAGCACAAACACTGATAAACACAACACCAATGGGGTAAGGTGCCTCCTCAAGTGAAATAGTTTCAAAATCCAAAGATAGAGGTAGACACTCCAGGACAATCAAAGCCAACCAATAAGTCAATGCAGAAGATAAAGTGAAAATCCTTTATTACTAGTAGACAGTAAGCGCTTTCGCGTTGCTCAGAACACTTCTTCAGACTTCAATAAAAACATACTAACTTCAACTTAATATATATGCAACCATAGCCAATCATATCCATATAATTCAAATTATCCAATAGGATATATAGACAAAGTCACATGAAGCACTTAGTAATAAATCCCTGCTTCTCATAACATGAAAAATAAAAGTAAAGCACATATGCTCCTTAAAAAACAAGTTAAATATACTTAATATTAAAAACTGCAAATATATATGTATTCTCTAAACACTTTTATACAATGATGAATCAATGTATTTATAATAATACAGTTTAAACTTTAAAAATGTATAAACATATTAATTAAAAATGGATATATAAAGAAAGTGAATGCATAAATGTAAGGAAAGGAAGGGAAGGGTGGACTGTAGGTAAGAAAAAAGAAAAATGAAAAAGAAAAAAGGAAAAAAGGGGTGGGGGGATAGAGTTGAGAAGGAGGGGGGGAAGGAGAGGGGGGGGAGGAAAGAGGTGTATCTATAGAAAAAGAAAGAAAAAATATACAAGTTTATAAACAGTGAGTATCAGACCCTATTAACGTCTATAAGGTCTCTCTGCTAAAAAAGGTTTCAGTGACAATTTATCATTTAAGCCGTGCCCTCTATCTGCTCTAAGCTTAATAATCCATTTATTTTCAACTTGCTCTGTTCTATTATTAATGTTGCCTAGTCTATTGGTTACCTCCTGACGTCCTATAACCATAAAGCAAAAAGTGTGCAAGGAGCCATTCTGCAGCACATGTTTTGCCAAGGCATTAGTCTCATTTTCTCTATTTATTGCATAAATGTGCTCCCTTATCCTCTCCCTCAGAGTTCTATTGGTCTTCCCACATAGAAACTCTGGCATTTCTTACACTGCTAGGTATATAACATTTCTAGATCTGCAGTCTGCATAATCATTAAACTCATATCTAATGCCATTATCTGGATGTACAAATACATTGGAGTTCATAATAAAGTTACACTGATTGCAGCTCCTACAAGCATAAGTGCCTTTCCTCTTTGAACTAATTTTGGTACTCCTACTCTTCTCATAACATAAATGACGTTTGAGAGATTTCGTATTCTTATAACTAATCACAGGTCTATCACCCACTAATCCCTTAATCTTATCATCTAGCAGCAAAATATTCCAATTCTTGTTTATTATGTTAACAACTGAACTATTGGTGTTAGTATATGGAATCAATAACCTCTTCCTTCTATCACTACATCTTGATGTATGTCTATCATGTTATGAGAAGCAGGGATTTATTACTAAGTGCTTCATGTGACTTTGTCTATATATCCTATTGGATAATTTGAATTATATGGATATGATTGGCTATGGTTGCATATATATTAAGTTGAAGTTAGTATGTTTTTATTGAAGTCTGAAGAAGCGTTCTGAGCAACGCGAAAGCGCTTACTGTCTACTAGTAATAAAGGATTTTCACTTTATCTTCTGCATTGACTTATTGGTTGGCTTCGATTGTCCTGGAGTGTCTACCTCTATCTTTGGATTTTGAAACTATTACACCCAAACATTAAACACATGAAAGATGCCTATCTGAATTGGGAATCTTTCGACCACAAAATTGGCACTGCTTGAAACCTGAAGTGTCCTTTTGTTTTTCCACCATTTTGAAAGAGCAGGAAATCACCACAAAGGGCTGGCAGACACACACACACACACACACACACACACACACACACACACACACACACACACACACACACACGCACACACGTGCACAGACACTGGATAGACAGAAAAAACAATCAACAATGGTAGAGAGAAGTACCAGGATTGGTAAAGAGAGAAAGGAATAGCAGCAATGGTAATATACAGAGGTTACCTAAAAAGGTAGAGGGGGGGAAGGTTATCAGCAATGGTAACAAGAATACCATGAATGTATGTAGGGTAGAGAAGCAGAATCATTCAATAAAGGTAAACGAGAGGGGAAATAAACTAATTGTTTGAGAGAAACAAATTTTTTTAAGAAAGAATAATAGATTTTTAATACTTAGCTGGAGAGTATCAGCTGATGCGTCTTGTTATCAGAGTGGCAAACGAGATCTGAGATAATGGAGTGAGAGGTACTGTGGGTAGAGTCCTAGCTCGAGAGCTTTTTGACTGATGTGAGCTGTATAACTGCCGAGCCTGTTCCGAGGATCGGAACCAAGTTCCATACGTCAAGAGAAGATTGACAACATCAGATTAAACTATATGATGTTTCTACCTTAGATTGTAATTATAGTAAATGATACAAAGTAAAAAGTACAGTTGTGTACACTTACCATAAATGTAGATGTTCGAGTGTATTCACTGTTGCAGTCATCACCTATGGGTTATCCCTGCTGTGGTAGCCCTCGGCTGGCCTGAATACCAGAGTCAATGTTTATCTGCGTCGGCTGCTGTCGTTTGCTGGTTGACATCAGCCGTCAGTGCTATAAAGGAAGGCAGCCAATGCCATTACATCAGTTTTTCTTGCCCTAACCAGTCAGAACCCCAAGTAAATATGGAGAGTTGTCCTGGTGGCTAAAAGCCACCGTTAGAAACTTATGTCTTCTTAAAGAAAGAAGATATAAGGAGGGATGGGCGGTGGGAAACCAGGACTGCAACATTGAATAGACTCAAACATCTACATTTATGGTAAGTGTACACAACTGTACTATGTTCTTCGTTTTTCACTGTTGCAGTCATCACCTGTGGGAGGATTCCCAAAGCTGAGAAGAGGGGTGATAGGATTTGTGAGAGACCTAGAAATGGGTCAGCATGCCCTGCAGAACTGCAGAGGCAAACCCTGCCCTAGCCTTAGAAAACAGGGGTAGGTGGTAATGCTAGGTAAAGATATGGACAGAAGTCCAGGTGGCAGTTTCATGGATGTCCCTGGTGGGAACTCCTCTGAGGAATGCTGTGGAAGTGGAGGCTGCCCTAGTGGAATGGGTTCGAATAGACTTGGGGGTCCCATGCAAACTGTGGCAGAAATGGATACAGTAAGATATCAATTTGGAATTGGTTTGTTTGGAGGTGGGCTTCCCCTCTGCCCCTGGGGCAAAGCTGACCAGTTGTTGGTCTGTTTTCCTGAAGGGTTTAGTATGATCCAGAGTGCAGAATTCTTTACCCCTTGTTTTGAGGGTTAGTAAAGAAGGAGGGTAGATGTATGACCTGGTTGAGTTACGTTAGATACCACCTTGAGCCTACAGGAGGGATTAGTCCTCAGGGAGACCCTGTATGCATGGAAGATGATGAAGGGCTCAAAGGCCATCAGTGCATTAAGTTCTGAAACCCTTCTAGCTGAGGTGATAGCTAGGAGAAAAGCAGTTTTCCAGGAGAGGTATTTTAGTTCTGCTGAAGCAGCAGGTTTGAAGGGTGATAAACTTATTTTCCCAAAACATAATTCAGGTCCCAGGCTGAAGTGGGAAGCCTAATATTAGAAGCCCCTCTGAGAAATTGCTTAATCAAATGATGGGAAAACAGGGGCTGTTCTGTGTCAAAATGAGCTGAAATGGCTGATGCGTGGATTTTAATAGAGGATAAGGAGAGGCTTCTATTAAGTAGCTCCACTAGGTAGTTCAGGATAAGAGGGATGGAAGGTTATGAGGTACTGCCCCCTATGGACTGACTCCAGGAGCAGAATCTTTTCCATCTTCCTGCATAAGATTTTCTGGTGCTGGGCCTTCTGGTCTCTTTGATAATGTGTAGAACCTGTTTGCTTAACAGGGGTTGCTTGTTTACCTTTAGAGTATTAGCCATGCTGACAGTTTGAGAGTCTGTAGGTCTGGGTGCAGCATCCCCCCCCCCCCTGAGTAAAGAGGTCTGAGATCAGGGGGAGCTGCCTGGGAGGCTGTAAGGTCAGGTGGTTCATTAAAGGGTACCAATGTTGCTTGGGCCAGTCTGGAGAAATGAGGATGGCCTTTGGTCTCTCCTCCCTTATTTTGATCAGTACCTTGGGGATAAGAGGCAGAGGAAGGAATGCGTACACAAACAGGGTGTTCCAGGGGAATGTTAAGGTATCCACCTTCCATGCTAGGTGGTGATACTCCCTGGTACAGAACTTTTTCATCTGATGGTTGGGATGTGAAGCAAAGAGATCCACCTCCAGAGTGTCCCACGCCTAAGTGATTAGTAAAAAGATTTCTCTTTGGAGCTGCCATTCATGGGGGTCCAGTAAGTTTCTGCTTAAGTGGTCTGCCAGGGTGTTGTTGATCCCTGGTAGGTATTGTGCTATCAGGTTCAGTCCCATGGAAGAGGATGCCAGCCAGAGGTTCATGGCTAGCCTGCACAGAGGCTAAGATTGAGGCCCTCCCTGTTTGTTGCTGTACCACATTACTGTGGTGTTGTCTGTTTTGATCAAGGAAAACCCCTGGCTTGAGATGGGGTTTGAAAGATGTCAGAGACTTTTGTACTGCCATCATATCCTTCTGGTTGATGTGTAAGGGAAGGAGCTGAGCATTCCAAAAACCTTGTGTGCACCTGGCTTGTAGGTGAGCACCCCAAGCTATGTCTGAGGCATCTGTGGTAATGGTCTGCTCAGTTGGGTGGAGGGTGAAGGGAAGACCCTTGTTCTGGCCACAGGCCCCTGCCCACCAGAGAAACGTGGCCCTTATGCAGGGGATAAGAGATAGAGAGGTTGCTAGAGGCTGATAGCGCTGCACTAAAGGTTCTTTTAGGCACCACTGAATTCTTCTCATGTGAAAGCTGGCCAGAGGAATTAAAAGGATGCAAGAAGCCATGTACCCCAAGGCATGCAGGAACTTCCTCGCAGTGAGGTGACTTCCGGAAGCCAGCTGGGTAAAATCGAGAGGCAGGAAGCTCTGTTTTTCTGGGGATAGGAAGGCCATTCGGGATGCTGTGTTCAGTACAGCCCCCAAGAAAATGATCTTCCTGGAGGGTGTTTTCCTTGAATTCCTCTTGTTGATGGTGTACCCTAAGGAGGTTAGGAGGGTTTTGACAAAGGAAGGTCTTTGAGGAGCTTTTCTTTGCAATCAGCCTGAATGAGGCAGTCATCCATATAAGGGTAAATTTGTACATTTTTCTGTCTGCAAAAGGCCATGACCGGGGCTAATTTTTTGAATACCCTGGGAGCAGTAGATAAGCCAAAGGGGAGCGCAGAGAACTGAAAGTTTTGTGAGCCTGCTCTGAAGTGAAGGAATTTCCTGCAGGATTTCCTTATGGGGATATGGAGGTAGGCATCTTTTAGATCTAGGGTAACTAACCAAGCATTTTTTGTCAGCATAGGTAACAGCTGCTGCAAAGTTTGCATTTTGAATTTGGGGACCATCAGGAAGGTGTTCAGAATGGATAGATCCAGGATGGGGCAGCAAGTTCCCTCTTTTCTGGAAACAAGGAATAGTCTGGAATAAAAGCCTTTGCCTGTCTGGTCTGAGGTGACAGGATCTACTGCCCCTTTGGACATGAGAGTTTGGACTTGTTTTAATGCCTCTGCCCACTGATCTTGAGGTAAGTCTGGTACCCTCTTGGAACTGGGAGTTCATTGAAGGAGAATTTGTATCCCTCAGAAATTATCTTTAATACCCATTGGTCCTTTGTTACAGAAAGCCAATTCTCTTTGTAGAGGGAGAGCCTTCCTCATAGTTTTTGGTGAGTGAAAAGAGGGCAGAGGGGGGAGAGGGAGTCATTGAGAGTTTTTGCCATAGAGAGACAGCTTAGAACTCCCTGCCTTATGAGTGGAAGTTGTCCACTGTTTGGTTCTCTGCTGTCCCTGGGATAGGAGTCTGGGTGGTCTGTCTCTGCAGTGCTTACCTTGCAGGAAGGACCAATGTTTTGAGGGAAAGTTCCTGCTGATCCTAGGAGGTTTTACCTGGGGGAAATCTTTTCCTGTTTGCATAGATTTTGCTTTGTCTTCCATCTTTTTTAAGCACCTCTTCTGTTTTTACTCCAAACAAGTGGTCCTTATCCAAGGGTGCATCAAGTAATTTAGATTTGACATGATTAGGGAGAGGTTGTTCCTTCAATCATGCATGTCTCCTAATGACAGAGCCTGACACCGCTGCCCTGCTTGAGACTTCTAGGGTGTCATATTCACAGTGTAAAGAGTGTTTGGCCACTTGACAAGTAGAGTGAAGTAAATCTGCTAACTCTTTAGAATTGGCACAGTCAGGAAAGGTTGAAATCTGTTGTTTTAATAGTTCCAAAGTGCGTTGTTGATATTTTAACATGTGGAATTGGCAGTTGACTGCTCTGATAGCTAAGGTTGCAGAGGTGTATACTTTTTTACCTCATCTGTCCAGGTCTCTGGAGTCCATGTTGGAAGGAGTAAGATTCTTTGCAGAACTAGACTTAGCTCCTTTTGGTCCCTGTGTAATGATCTTGGGGTCTGCAGCAGCATTTTTGTACAGGTATTTATGAAATCTGGTATCCTGTAATACCTGTCAGGTTTTCTGGGAGCAGGTGGGAGGGCATCAGGATTTAAGCTGGGTTCCTGATCATCAACCACCTCTAAGATAGGGGGGGGTGGCCTAGGGTCCATGCTGGGGCAGGTCTAGAAACTCTCTTGAGTCTTTTCTTAGACTGAGGAAAGTCCTGGGATTCCCGGTGGAAATGTTCCCTGAGGGTGTGCAGGGTTCCCCAAAAGAAAAGGTTTTCTGGTGGGGAGGCAGAAGGGATGGATTCCTCAGCATCTGAATCCTCATAAGCAGTAAAGTACAGTTGTGTACCTACCATAAATGTAGATGTTCGAGTGTATTTACTGTTGCAGTCATTACAATTGGGTTATCCTGCTGGCAGGCTGCCCGCAGTCGGCCTGAATTCCAAAGTCTAGGTCCGGCGTCTGTTGCTGTCGCCTCCTCCCTGACGTCAGTGTGCCAGGGGTATAAAAGATGCAGCCGGCAACATTTTATTCAGTTTTTCTTGCCCCAGATGTCAGGTGCCCCTAAAAAGGTAGGCTAAATTATGCTAATGAGCATGCATGCACAAAAAACAACTTTTCCTTCATCTACAAGCAAATACACCACATAGGTTATACAGAATAGAGAAGTACAGATAAGTCCCAGCAAAGGAAAAGGGGGATGGTGGGTGGGTAACCTGGACTGCAACAGTGAATACACTCGAACATCTACATTTAAGTGTACACAACTGTACTATGTTCTTCATGTTTCACTGTTGCAGTCATTACACTTGGGTTGAATCCCAAAGCTATGGTTTGGAGGCTGGTGCTAAATAGGATTAGGAGCGGCTATCAGGCCCTGCAGAACTGCAGTGGCAAATCCTGCCCTGGATTTAGAGTAGAGTGGTAAATGATAGTGCTTTGTAAAGGTGTGCACTGAACTCCAAGTTGCAGCCTCTAAAATGTCTTTGGTTGGTACTCCCCTGAGGAAGGCTGCTGAAGTGGCTGCTGCTCTGGATGAATGTGGCCTACTGCCCTTAGGCACTGATTTGCCATGCTGTGAACAGCAGAAATGAATGCAGTGACCTATCCACTTTGAAATAGTCTGCTTTGAGATAGGCTTTCCTTGTGATCCTGCAGCATATGCCACTAGAAGTTGTTCAGTCTTTCTGAAAGCTTTGGTCCTGTTCAAGTAGAAGTGTAGCTGTCTGTGTATGTCCAAAGAATGCATAATTATCTCCCCCTTATTCTGTGGGTTTGGATAAAAAGTAGGCAGATGAATAGCTTGGTTAAGAGCCACACTGGACACTACCTTAGGCATAAATGTCGGGTTTGTCCTCAGAGAAACCCTGTCTGGATAAAAAATGATAAAAAGGTTCCACAGCCATGAGTGCCTGCAGCTCTGAGACTCTTCTTGCAGAGGTTATTGCTAGGAGCAGAGCTGTTTTCCAAGATAAAAATTTTATATCAGCAGTAGCTGCTGGCTCAAAAGGAGGCAGGGTGAGTTTTTCTAAGACATAATTGAGGTCCCATGCAGGTATTGGTAATCTCCTTGAAGGCCTTAAGTTTTTGGCTCCTCTGAGGTGCTGCCTTAATAAAGGATGAGAAAAGATTGGTGTCTCTGTATTGTAATGAGCCAAAATTGCAGAGGCATGAATTTTAATTGATGAAAAGGATAAGCCTTTGTCCAGCATCTCAGTTAAGTATTGTAAAATCTGAGGAATATTTGGTATAGCTCTGTCAATTCCTTGTGCCTGGTTCCAACCACAAAATCTCTTCCATTTTCCAGTGCAAGATTTTCTGGTACTAGGCCTTCTGGCTTCCAAAATGACATCCATCACAGCTTTAGTGAGAGGTGTGTTTTGTATGGCTACATTATCCGCCATGCTGCCAGATTTAAGGTCTTTAGCTGGCTGTGCAGGATCTGATTGTTTTTCTGGGATAGTAGATGAGGTATTTCAAGCAAGGTCCAAGCCGGGCATTGAGACAAGTTCCTTAGGACTGGATACCAGTACTGGTGGGGCCAGTCTGGCGCAATCAGTATCATCTTTGGCTTCTCTTGTCTGACCTTTAGGAGTACCTTGGGGAGGAGAGGCAGTGGAGGAAAGGCATATACTGCTAAGCTTTTCCAGCTGAAAGATAGGGCGTCCACTTTCCATGCTTATCTGTGATAAGTCCTTGTGCAGAATCATTTTAGTTGGTAGTTGTGAGGACAGGCAAATAGATCTATCTCCGGGCATCCCCATTTCCTTGTTATCATGCTGAAGACTTGTGGATCCAATTTCCACTCATGGGAATCCATAAGGTTTCTGCTTAGTTCGTCTGCCAAGAGTATTTATCTTTCCTGGCAGGAATTGTGCCTGCAGATGTACTTGGCAAGTCAATGCTGTGTCCCACAAAGTCATGGCTAGTCTGCAAAGGGGGTAAGAATGAGTGCCTCCCTGCTTGTTTATATACCACATGACCGTGGTGTTGTCTGTCTTTATCAGTAGTTGTCCCAGATGAAGAAGGTCCTTGAAGGCTGTCAGGGCATTCTGAACAGCTAGCATCTCTTTTTGATTGATATGTAGATGCATTTGGTTTGCGGACCATGTGCCTTGAATACACCTTCCTGCCATGTGGGCCCCTCAGGCATAATCTGATGCATCCATTGTTAATGTCTGCCTGGCTGGGGGTAAAGTGAATGGCTGCCCCTTGTTCTGGTGACAAGCCTTCGCCCACCATCGAAACTCCTGTTGCAGGCAGGGAATGAGTGTAATTATTGTTTCCAGGCTGTGGCAATGTTGAGTCCAAACACTTTTTAGGTACCATTGAAGTTTCCTCATATGCAGTTTCGCATATGGAATTAGTAGAATGCAGGATGCCATGAAGCCCAAAGCCTGCAGAATTTTTCTTGCAGATAACTGGGCCTTTGTTGCCAACAGGTTGAAATAGGTAGTCAGTTGTCTTTGTTTGTCTGGCGTGAGATAAGCCATCTGGGCAGTTGTATTTAAGCTTGCACCAAGGAATATTATCTCCTGAGAGGGTACTAGTTTTGATTTCTTTTCATTCACTGTGTACCCTAGGCCTGTTAGAAATCTCTTTACAAACGCCAGATGTTGTAGTAGAATGTCCCTGTTCTCTGCTTGAATGAGGCAGTCATCCAAGTAAGGATATATTTGTATTCCTCTTTGTCTGCAGAATGCAATTACTGGTGCCAGGCACTTTGTGAAGACCCTGGGCGCAGTAGATAAGCCAAAGGGCAGTGCAGAGTATTGGTAGTGCATTGAGCCAGCTTTGAATCTGAGGTATCTTCTGCATGTTTGTCTGACTGGGACATGCAGGTATGCCTCTTTTAGGTCTAAAGTGACAAGCCAAGCCTTCTTGCCCAGCATGGGCAGACGTTGCTGTAGTCAACATTTTGAATTTTGGTATATCCAGAAATGTGTTTAGAATAGATAGGTCCAGTATTGGTTTCCAGGTCTTGTCCTTTCATGGTACCAAGAACAGTCTTGAATAAAATCCTTGTTCCTTCTCTTGCTCCGGTACTTGTTGAATGACCCTCATGTCCATGAGGGATGAGACTTGCTTTTGTGCCTCTGCCCACTGATTTTTTTGGCAGGTCTGGCCAACCGTTTGTCCTTGGTAGGGTATGGAAGTGAAAATTGTAGCCTTGTGACACTATGTCTAGGACCCATTTGTCCTGGGTTATTATGTGCCAGTTTTGAGAAAAAAGTGCTAGTTTTCCCCCTAAAGGTGCTGCCAGAAGATAAGTGCTTGCTGCAGGCAGGGGGAAGTCATTGGGACAGTTTCCTGTATGGCTGGGATTTGTCTTCTCCACTTTTGGAGGTAGAAGCACACCATTGTTTAGACCTGTACGAACCTTGGGGCTGGGATCTGCCTCTTGGGCGTCTGTATCTGCCCCTTTGTGGTCTGACACTGGAAAGGACCAATTCTTTGTAGGCCAGTGCCTGCTAAATCTAGGAGGCTGTACCTGTAAGAAATCCTTAACCGTTTGCATAGATTTAACTTTGTCCTCCATTTTCTTTAACACCTCTTCTGCTTTAACACCAAACAATGTATCATGCTGTAATGGAGCATCTAATAAATTTGCTTTGACATGATCAGGCAGATTTTGTTCCTTTAACCAAGCATGCCTCCTGATGACAGAACCCATAACAGCGGCCCTGCAGGAGGCCTCCAGAGAATCAAAACCACATTGCAAAGTATGCTTTCCAACTTGTTCAGCTGCATGCAATAAATCCTGCATTTCTTTGTTTTCTGCACATTCAGAATTTATCAACATTTTCTGTTTAAGCAGTGACATAATATATTGCTGATATTTGAGCATATGAAACTGACAATTTAAAGCCCTTATAGCCAAGGTAGCAGAAGTGTAAATCTTTTTTCCCCATCTGTCCAACGCCCTAGAATCCCTGTCTGAGGGGGTAGGGTTTTTGCAGCAGAAGCCTTGACCCCTTTGGGACCATGAGAGATAGTTTCAGGGTCAGCAGCAGGGTTTTTGAAAAGGAATTTATGAGAGTCACGAACCCTGTAGTACCTGTCCAGCTTAACAGGAGCTGGAGGTAAGGAGTCAGGGTTCAGACTGGACTCTGAAAATACATCATCTACAATGTCTAACACAGGTGGAATAGCTAGGGGCCTGTGTTGTGGTAGTAAAAGGAAGTCTCTGAGCCTTTTCTTAGATTCTGAAAAATATTGGCTCTCCCAGTGAAAATGTTCCCTCAGGGTATGCAAGGTTTCCCCAAAAGAGTAATCCTCAGGAGGGGAGGTTGAAGGGATAGATTCTTCACCATCAGAATCCTCATAGGGAGGAAGAGAGTATTCCTGATCAGAAGAGGAATCAGATGAAGTGGAAACATGATCTGAAGATTCATTTTCTGTCTCTTGCCTAGGTCTTTTATCAGGAGGGGGATGGAAACCCCTGATCAAAGTAATTAAGTCTTCGGCCATTTTGAGCATCTGTTTTTTGGGCATGGAGGCCTGTCCTTGAGGCTGTTGTACTTGTTTCTTTGTCTTTAAAGGTGCTTGAAGTCATTTTAATGTATAATTGAGTAGGTCTGAAAACACCCTCAGAAGCCGATGCCTGCTCAGCTCCTCCGGACCCATCTGAGGGAATAGTCTCCAAAGGTCCAATACCTTGAGCCTCCAGTGGCCTAGTCGAGTCTATGTGGGAGTCGGTAGTTGCCTGCGGATCTAAAGTAGCGGGCGTCAGGGGCTGCAAAGGCGCCTCACTGAGAACCAGCGACTGGCTTAGAAGAAGCCTCGTCGTCGGTTTTGGACCTTGGATGCCTGTCCTTTTCTTTTTCCTTGTGTTTCTTGTAAATTCTGGTAGTCGGATGGCTATCCGATGACATCGTATAATTAAATCTTCTGCCAAAATAATGTAATGCAAAATCGTACCGATGCTTAATTGTGCGTTGGTTAAATCTAGCACAAAAACTACAACTAGCAACATCATGGTCAGGGCCTAGGCAAGGAATACAGTAAGAATGAAAGTCTTTATGAGGTATTTGCTTCCCACAAGAAATACAATTATTAACTTTTTCAGACATCGGTCTGGAGCAAGAAAAAAGTTTCCCCAATGGGGTACTTAGCTTTTAATGAAGACTTCGGCTCTGAAGTTCGAACACGAAAATCTCAGGAGTCGGTCGACCGGCACTTGCGAACTGCTTATGCTTTGGGCACTGCGCAGCAAGAAAGACTGAAGAAAATGGTGTCTGCTGCATCTTTTATATCCCTGGCGCACTGACGTCAGGGAAGAGGCGACAGCAACCGACGCCGGGCCTAGACTTTGAAATTCAGGCCGACTGAGGGTAGCCTGCCAGCAGGATAACCCAAGTGTAATGACTGCAACAGTGAAACACAAAAAACATCTGGCAATAGGGGACGTCATGGTCTGGGCCTAAACAAGTGATGCAGTATGAATGGAAGTCTCGGTGTGGTATTTGCATTCCATAGGTGAGACAATTGTTAACTTTTTCGGACATCGGTTAGTGCAAGAAAAAAGGATACTCAACGGGTACTTAGCTTTAGACGTTTTCAGCTGTAATTCAACCTCTGGTAGTGAGTGACCAGCACACTTGCAAACTGCTTCTGCTACGGGCTCCACGGCAAGAAAGACTGATGTAATGGTGTTGGATATCTTCCTTTAAAGCACTGATGAGCTGATGTCAGCCAGCAAGTGACAAGCAGCCAATGCAGAAAATCACTGACTGCAACAGTGAAACACGAAGAACATCTGTTAATTTATACTAATTGTTTAGAGATGATTGATTTCAAATTACTGCTGACTATGTTAGAGGTATAAAGTTTGCTCAAAACTAAGCCATATGTGTTACTGTTTTGCAAAGTGTGTAATCAAATCTTGAATAAAGTCAGCTGTTAAAAGGTGGAGAATTACTTTGTCTGTGTAATTGTTAACATTAATTACTAGTTAATTCTTAGAACAAGTAAGCTGGACTTTTTGATATCAGACAGTCTATCAAGAGATCATTCGTGCTAATGTCATTAAACAAATATGCTAGACTTGATGTCAGTTTTTATTCTATAATAAAAATGTATCTCCTCTGTTTCACTTTCTTATTTTATTATATTTCTAAAGAACATAAGCTACTTTATATTAATTGTTTTATGTTGCCACAGTTCTCATTTCACTGTTATACTTTTCTTGCTACAGTATCAGCAGCCAAGAGAGTTATCATCAGTATATTTTAATACATATACTATTAGCTATCTTTGTCACATAACTACAGTCTAAAAAATTATATTTCATACCAGCATCTCTTACAGGCTGTTATAAAACCAATCCCCTCCAATCTCAAGATAGTTAACACTCCTTAATGGAAGTAAAGCAAATCAAGCTAGATGGAAGGGGCACTCCATGCTGCTCCAGAAATATCAGCATCACTGTCAGTTATCCTTCACCATCATCATGGGAACAAAACCAAGATGCACAGTTAAGCAGGCTGGGAACAAAAAACTTGTTGACCCAGACTGTATAATGACAGAAACCTTTATGGCTAGGATATTAGATAGGTACTGAATTGTCATAAACTTATTCAGTTTTGAACAAGCAGATTCTAAAGAATTTGAAAAATGATAACACCACTGCTATCATCAAGAAGGAAATGAGTCAGTGGTAAAAAATTCCCAAGGTGTTACTTTACCCTCATCCACAATATTATTCTGCATCAGCTCCTTTGCTGAAGAATTCCACCTTGAATCTCTGTACAGATACAAGCAATTTTGGAGGACAAAACATACATTTTCTTGGATTTGTTTGCCATACAAAACCATAGGGTACAGAACCTCCCTGGACTACATGAAAAGAGACATGGAAGAGCTCTCAGATCATGTGGCCCAGGCAGGTATGACCATAGCCCTGAGTAGCATCCTGCCTTCTCCCAGAACAATACCACAGTATAAGGACAAAATGATTGTTTTCAACAATTGGCTAAGCTTCTGGTGTCATCCAAAGGGGATCCAGTATCTGTCTGCCTGGGAAGACATGATCGACAAATCACAATGCTTTGCCAGAGATGGTCTGTACCTGTCACCACTGGGATTCAGGTTACTGGCTAAAGCTCTTGCCACCCCTATAGTGCCTTTTTTAGGCAAGGTACAAAGGACAACACCATCACCGTAACAGATACAAGCATGCAAAATCTGAAGGTAATGCTACTCAATGCTAGAAGTCTAAACCTCAAAATGCACTCTCTCGAGGCACTCCTAAAAATGGAGGACAATGACATCTGTGCAGTAACTGAGACCTGGTTCAAGGCTCCAGAGAGCACCCTTGCAATACCAGGCTACAACTCTTACCACACTTTTCGGCCACCAAACCAAGACCGAAACACTAAAGGTGGAGGAGTGTCCATATTCACCAAGGATATTCACACCTTCAGGCTAGTTGCCCAACACAATGCATCTGAAATTCTCCAGGTGAAACTAACACTAGGTAAGACTGCAATCCAAATTGCAGCTTGCTACAGATCCGCCACCATGCCCCAAGATTCTCACTACACCTTTCTAAACATACTGGAAAATATTAAGATACAACCAAACACCCTAATACTGGGTGATTTTAACTACCCTGCCATTAACTGGGAAAACTACTCTGGTACCAACACCTTTTCCCAATGGTTCTTGGAATTCATAAATTCCAATGCCCTGGATCAACTAATCCATTGTCCCACCAGGGGCTCCAATATCCCAGACCTGGTCATTACCAACATGGGAAATTGATGCTCCACACCTATGGTCACCCCCTCGTTGGTTAGGTCTGACCATAAGCAAATCACCCTTGACATCCACATCCCACCCCCACCCCCCAGTAAGGAAACCTCCTTAAAAGACTTCTCCAAAGCCAACTTCATGCTACTCAAGTCAGAAGTGACAAACTTCAAGACCCCATGCAGATGGGATCTGAAAGTTCGACTGCTGAATCCTACACTAAGGCACTGTATGAGCACATCCACTCATACATGAATCGTGCCATCCCAAATAGAACCAAGACACTCTCCTCCAAAAAAAGGAAGCTGATCTGGTGGTCCCCTGCCATAAACAAACTATACAACAGAAGAAAGAAACTGTTGCAGAAAAAACTCCCTTACCAGCCTCAGTAATAAGCTGAGATGAAAATAAAACTGCCAAAGATTCCAAAGCCAGCCACAAGGCATTCTATAGTTATGTCAAGAATCTAAATGGCAATGCTCAGATCTGCTCTGAGCTACAACAGAATGGCATTACATATACTGATCCCAAGGATATTGCCAATACCCTGGCAGACCAATTTAGTGCCAACTTCACCCCCAACCCCACCCCTTAAAGGGCCGATCTCAATACAAAAAGATTGCAAAATTCTGGTAATCATGGCCACACAGGTAGAAACCCCACTCTCCAAAGCAAAGAATACAGCATCCATGGGACCACATGACATCCCGGGCTGTGTACTACATGAATTACAAAATGAACTGGCACCTCACCTAAGTATCATGTTTAATCACAGCTTCACCTTAGGCTTCATGCCTACTGAGTGGGGCATAGCTACAGTTATCCCACTACACAAGGGGGGATCCACCCTGGATCCCAGGAACTACCGTCCCATCAGTCTGATGAGCCTGAGCTGCAAGGGCATGGAACGCATTATCATGGAACTTATGAACAAAGACAGTGGCATCTTCAAACACTGGACCCCACCCAGTTTGGGATCGTGAAGGGCCGATCTTGTCTCCTGAACTTGATGGACTTCTTTGAATCAGTCTCCAGAGCTGTGGATGAGGGTAAGGCAGTCCACATAGCCTGTCTGGACCTTGCCAAGGCCTTTGACACCATCCCCCACTCTGGAATCATAGATAAACTTACTAAGCTGGACATAGGTCACTACGTCACTCAATGGGTTGCCAACTGGCTTACTGACAGAGCCCAGACTGTAAAAGTAGCTGACTCCAAATCCAGCTCCAGACAAGTGACAAGTGGAGTACCTCAGGGTTCAGTCCTGGGACCACTCTTGTTTGGCATCTACTTCTCTGAAGTACATGCCAACACTAAGGGACTCTGGCTAACAAAGTTCGCAGATAACTGCAAACTGGGAACCATTATTGAATCCCCAAATGATGTAGATATTCTACAAAAGGGCCTTACAGAAAGAGATGCTTGGTGCCAGAGCAATGGGCTCAAGCTTAATGCCAAGAAATGTATAGTTATCCCCTTTGGGAAAAAAAACATGCACCCATGAATTACCACATAGGTGGCAGTACACTAAACACCGAAAGTGTGATGAGAGACTTAGGGACACAAGTGAACAGTGGTCTTACCAATTACAGTTGTGTGCACTTACCATAAATGTAGATGTTCCAGTGTATTCACTGTTGCAGTCATTACATTTGGGGGTAATCTGCTGGCAGGTTGCCCTCAGTCGGCCTGAATTCCAAAGTCTTGGGTCCTGCGTCGGTTGCAGTCTTCTCTTCCATGACGTCAGGTTGTCAGGGGTATAAAACGTGCAGCCGACACCATTTTCTTTCGTTTTTCTTGCCTCCGATGTCAGGTGCCCCCAAAAAGGTAGCCAGTTCATATATATATATATATATATATATATATATATATATATATATATGTATATTTATATATAATTATACATGCAGCAATATAAACTTTACCTTCATCTACAAGCAAATACACCACATAGGTTGTAGAAGATAGAGAAGGAAAGATAAATTTCAGAATGACAGGGGGATGGTGGGAGGGTAACCTGGACTGCAACAGTGAATACACTCGGACATCTACATTTATGGTAACTGTACTATGTTCTTTGTGTTTCACTGTTGCAGTCATTACATTTTGGTAGAATCCCAAAGCTATGGTTGGGGGGCTGTAGCTAAACAGCATTAGGTGCGGCTATAAGGCCATGCAGCACTGCAGTGGCAAAGCCTGCCCTGGACTTAGAGTAAAGAGGCAAATGGTAATGCTTTGTAAAGGTGTGAACAGAACTCCAAGTAGCAGCCTCTAGAATGTCTTTGGTTGGTACTCCTCTGAGAAAGGCTGCTGAAGTAGCTGCAGCTCTGGTGGAATGAGACCTAATGCCCTTGGGCACAGGTTTACCATAGTGTAAGTAGCAGAAATGGATGCAGTGGCTTATCCACTTTGAAATTGTCTGCTTTGAAATAGCCTTTCCTTCTGATCCTGCAGCATATGACACTAGTAATTGTTCAGTTTTTCTTAGAGCTTAGTCCTGCTCAAGTAGAATCTGTCTGTGTACATCCAAGGAATGCAGAATTCTCTCCACCTTGTTCTGCGGATTTGGATAGGAAGTTGGCAGATGAATTGCTTGGTTAAGGGCCACAGTGGAACCACCTTAGGCATAAAAGTAGGATTTGTCCTCAGAGACACCCTGTCTGGGTAGAATGTGATAAAAGGCTCTACAGCCATGAGGGCCTATAGCTCTGAAATTCTTCTTGCTGAAGTAATTGCTAGCAGCAGAGCTGTTTTTCATTATAAGAATTTTAGATCAGTGGTAGCAGCTGGTTCAAATGGAGGTAGGGTGAGCTTTTCCAACACATAATTGAGGTCCCATGCAGTAATGGTGATCTTCTAGGAGGCCTTAAATTTTTGGCTCCTCTAGGATACTACTTTAGTAAAGGATGAGAAAAGATTGGTGGCTCTGTATTGTAATGAGCCAAAATGGCAGAGGCATGAATTTTGATTGATGAGAAAGATAGGCCTTTGTCAAGCATCTCAGTTAAGCATTGTAATATCTGAGGAATATTTGGTTCTGCTGTATCAGTTCCTTGTGCTTGATTCCAAGCACAGAATCTCTTCCATTTGTCAGCATAAGATTTTGTAGTACTACGCCTTCTGGCTTCCAAAATGACATCCATCGCAGCTTTACTGAGAGATGTTGTTTGTATGACTACATGATTAGCCATGCTGCCAGGTTCAGAGTCTGTAGTTGATTGTGCAGGATCTGATTATTTTGCTGAGACAGTAGTTGTGGTCTTTGAGGTAAGGTCCAAGCGGGGTATTGAGACAAGTTCCTTAGGATTGGGTACCAGTATTGGCGGGGCCAGTCTGGGGCAATTAATATCATCTTTGGCTTCTCTTGTCTGACTTTTAGGAGGACCTTGGGTAGAAGAGGCAGAGGAGGAAAGGCGTAAACAAATAGGTTTTTCCAACTGAAGGATAGGGCATCCACTTTCCATGATTGTCTGTGATAAGTCCTTGTGCAGAATTTTTTCAATTGATAATTTTGTGGAGAAGCAAATAGATCTATATCTGGGCTCCCCCATTTCTCTGTTATCATGCTGAAGACTTGTGGATTTAGTTTCCACTCGTGAGGATCCATAAGGTTTCTGCTTAAATCGTCTACCAGAGTGTTTTGTTTTCCTGGCAGGAATTGAGCTTGAAGATGCATTTGGTAGGTCAAAGCTGTGTCCCACAGTGCCATGGCTAATCTGCAAACGGGGTATGAGTGTGTGCTCCCTTGCTTGTTTATATACCACATGACTGTGGTGTTGTCCGTCTTTATCAGTAGTTGTCCTGGATGGAGTAAGTCCTTGAAGGCTGTTAGGGCATTTTGAACAGCTAGCATCTCTTTTTGGTTGATATGCAGATGCATTTGCTTTGGTGTCCATAAGCCCTGAATACATCTTCCTGCCATGTGGGCCCCCCAGGCATAATCTGATGCATCTGTTGTTAAGGTATGGCTGTCAGGGGGTAGAGTGAAGGGCAGTCCCATGTTTTGGTGACATGCCTTTGCCCACCATAGAAACTCCTGTTGCAGGCAGGGAATGAGAGGAATCATTGTTTCCAGACTGTGTGAATGATGACTCCATAAACGTTTTAGGTACCATTGAAGTTTCCACATATGCAGTCTTGCATATGGAATTAGTAGGATGCAGGATGCCATGAAGCCCAGAGCCTGCAGAATTTGTCTTGCAGAAGACTGGGTTTTTGTTGCCATCAGTTTGAAGTAAGTAGTCAGTAGCCTTTGCTTGTCTGGCATGAGGTAAGCCATCTGGGCAGTTGTATGCAAGCTTGCATCCAGGAATGTTATCTTTTGAGAGGGTACCAGTTGTGATTTCTTTTTGTTTATTGTGTACCCTAGGCATGTTAGAAGCCTTCTCACAAATGCCAGGTGTCGAAGAAGAGTGTCCTTGTTCTCTGCTTGAATGAGACAGTCATCCAAGTAAGGATATATTTGTATACTTCTTTGTCTGCAAAATGCAATTACTGGTGCCAGGCACTTTGTAAAGACCCTGGGTGCAGAAGATAAGCCAAAGGGCAGTGCAGAGAATTGGTAACACATTAAGCCAGCCTTGCATCTGAGGTATCTTCTGCATGATTGTCTTATTGGGACATGCAGGTATGCCTCTTTTAGGTCTAGAGGCACCAGCCAAGCATTCTTGCCCAGCATGGGCAGAAGCTGCTGCAAAGTCAGCATTTTGAATCTTGGAATGTCCAGGTATGTGTTCAAAATCGATAAATCCAGTATTGGTCGCCAGGCCTTGTCCTTTCTGGGTACCAGGAACAGTCGAGTAAAAACCTCCTTTTTCCTGTTCTGGTACTGTCTGAATGGCCCCCATATCCATGAAAGACGTAACCTGTTTCTGTGCCTCTGCCCATTGATTTTTTGGCAGATCCGGCCAACCATTTGCCATTGGCAGAGTGTGGAAATGGAATCTGTATCCCTGTGATATGATGTTTAGTACCCACTTGTCCAGGGTTATTAACTGCCAATTTTGTGCAAAAAGTGCTAATTTTCCCCCTATGGGTGCTGCCAAAAGATAAGTGCTTGGTGTAGGCAGAGGGAAGTCATTCGGATTGCTTTCTGTAGGTTTGCGCTTTATCTCCTCCAGATTTGGAGGTGGAAGCGCCCCATTGCTTTGACCTGTATGAATCTTGTGCCTGGTATCTGGAACCCTTAGGGCTTCTGGATTTGCCCCTTTGAGGTCTATCTGACACAGGAAAGGACCAGCTTTTTGTAGGCCAGTGTCTACTGAATCTTGGTGGCTGCACTTGCAAGAAGTCTTTAACAGTTTTCATAGACTTAGCTTTGTCTTCCATTTTCTTTAGAACCTCTTCTGCCTTAATACCAAATGGAGAATCATGCTGTAAAGGTGCATCTAGCAATTTAGCTTTAACATGATCAGGCAAATTTTGTTCCTTTAATCAGACATGACTTCTAATAACAGAACCAGTAACTGCAGCCCTGCAGGAGGCCTCAAAGGAATCAAAACCACATTGCAAAGTATGCTTTCCAACTTGTTCAGCTGCATGCAATAATTCCTGCAATTCCTTATTTTCTGCACATTCTGAAATCAACATCATTTTCTGTTTCAGCAATCCCATAACATGTTGTTGGTACTTAATCATATGAAAGTGACATTTTAAGGCCCTGACTGTCAAGGTTGCTGATGTATAAACCTTTTTTCCCCATCTGTCTAGTGCCCTTGAAACTCTTGTCAGAGGGTGTAGGATTTTTTGCTGTTGAGGCCCTAACTCCCTTTGGACCTTGTGAAATAGTTTCAGGATCAGCAGCAGGGTTTCTAAATAAAAATTTATGTGAATCAGGTACCCTGTAATATCTGTCAGGCTTACTGGGAGCCAGAGGTAAGGAGTCAGGGGTCAAGCTTGACTACGAAAACACATCATCCACAATGTCTAAAACAGGGGGGATGGCTAAAGACTTGTGCTGAGGGAGAAGAAGGAAATCTCTGAGCCTCTTTTTTGATTCTGAGAAACCTTGGCTCTCCCAGTGAAAATGCTCCCGCAAAGTATGCAAGGTTTCTTCAAATGAATAATCCTCAGGAGGAGATGCAGATGGAATAGACTCCGCAGCATCAGAATCCTCATAGGGAGGTATAGACAATTCCTGATCAGAAGAGGAATCAGAAGAAATAGAAACATGATCTGAAGATTCGTAATCAGTGTTTTGCCTAGGCCTCTTATCTGGAGGGGGATGGGTACCCCTGATCAAGATAATAAGGTCTTCAGCCATTTCGATCATCTGTTTTTTAGGCCTAGAGGCCTGTGCATGTGGATCATGCGTCAGTTTTTTAGTTTTAGAAGTTGCTTTTGTCTTTGGTTTTGCAGCTGTCGTCGGTTTGATATACAAATGTTGAGGTCTGAATACACCCTCAGAAGCCAGTGCCTGCTCAGCGGCTCCGGACCCATCTGAGGGAGATACAGCCATCGGTCCAATACCTTGAGTATCTTGCGGCATTCCGGACTCCACATGGGTGTCGGTAGAGGCCTGCGACTCGAAGGTAGCGGGTATCAGGGGCTGCGAAAACGTCTCACTGAGTACCGGCGAACCAGTTACTGGCTTAGGAGAAGCTTCATCGTTGGTCTTGGATCTCGATTGCCTTTCTCTGTCCTTTTCTTTGCGTTTTTTATGTACTCCGGTAGTCGGATTACTATCCGACATTTCTGGGTAGTTAAATCTGTTTCCAAAATACTTTGATGCAAAAATATACTGACATTTAATAGTGCGTTGGTTAAATCTAGCACAAAACCGACAGCCAGGCACGTTGTGATCAGGGCCTAGGCAAGGAATACAGTATAAATGGAAATCCTTATGAGGTATTTGCTTCCCACAAGTAATACAATTATTAACTTTTTCTGACATTGGTAAAAAGCAAGAAAAAAGTTTCCCCAATGGGGTACTTAGCTTTAGTGAAGACTTCGGTTCTGAAACTCAAACTTGAATTTTTCAGAAGTCAGCCGACTGGCACTTGCAAAAATGCTTCTGCTTCGGGCACCGCATGGTAAGAAAGACTAAAGAAAATGGTGTAGGCTGCATGTTTTATACCCCTGATAACTTGACATCATGGAAGAGAAGACAGCAACCGATGCAGGGCCCAAGACTTTGGAATTCAGGCCGACTGAGGGCAACCTGCCAGCAGATTACCCCCAAATGTAATGTCTGCAACAGTGAAACATGAAGAACATCCACATCGCCACAACAGTCAAGAAATCCTTCTATGTAACACACCTCATCACTAAGGTCTTTTCATCCAGAACAAGGAGGTCATTGTCCCACTGTACTCATCCCTCATTAGACCCATTATAGAGTACAATGCCCTATTTAGGATGTACCTCACAAGACATCTGCAACAGCTGGAAAGGCCACAGAAATACCTCAATAAAATAATCACAGGCCTAAAGCAGATGCCCTATGCTGACCAACTAAAAAAACTTCAGCTATACTCTGTGGCATATCGTCTACACAAAGGCAATCTCTGCTTGACATACAAGGCCATGTCAAACCCTGAGCTGTTGGACATGCTACCTCAGAGCCACATGCTCCAGGAATCTAAACCTTGTCATCACAATGAACAAAACATGCTGAAGGGATAGGTTCCTGACCCAGAGAAACCCCATACTCTGGAACAGACTGCCCATACATGTCAAGCAGAGCGCCTCCTTGGCCCTCTTCAAAAGGAACCTTGATGATTGGATGGGAGATAGGAAATTCATCCTGGGGATCATGTCAGTCACCCTGCTAGACAGGGTTCCAGTGAAGTAAATACTGTGGGAAGAAATATCCAGGGAATTGTTATGGCTAGACTTGTACAGGCCTTAGGGCCAATAGCCTAGTACCAACCTATGAACCTATGAAAATGGGCATTGTTTTCAGTAACCTGAGAATGGCACTAAAGCAGCTTGGGAAGCCTTAATTAATACCTTAAGGCTTCTGAAAGACCAGCTGAATGTCATGTCCTTTGCAGCGGCCCAGAGATGAACTCCTTTATCATCCAGGACTGGATTAATCTTCACACCAGTCTTATTCTGAATCTAACAGTCTTCTCATTTACTGTATCCCCTCTGAAGAGGTCAAACACTAAACACTAGGTGATTGGCTCTTCAATTTGCATGTGTGCACTTAAAGACTAAAATTTTAAAAACTCTAATAAAAGTCTTTGCCACTGTATACGAAGCAGGGATTGCTTCTACTCATCAACTATTCACCTTTGTGTAAGCTTACCCAAGTATCCAAATTTCACTCAGTATCCAGAGCAGTAAGTAGGCCTATCAAGCCACTTGGTATCTTTTAAATGACCCTACATAATTAACAACTTAGGGACAAACCTAGAGATAGCTCACAATTTAACCTACGTCAGTAGTCACCTCACTGTAAAAATCAACAATCATGAGTTTTATAAACTGCTTAAGCATTTCTTTTTGATGGTCACTTCTTACTAAAGGATGCCAAGTTTAATGTGAAATCTAAGTATCAAGCAAAGATCAAATAAACAACCTTAACTGATTCCACTAATGAAGCCTTTGAAAAATGATTTGCATCAAGAAGTAAGATGACATTAACTAACATTAGTGTGTTCAGAGAAGCCAGTGCTACAGTCGCTGAGGTAATGTTTTGTACACATGAACTGCAGTGGACCTGAAGATGTAAAAATGTCTAACCTCTAAGACATCTAGCTTAACAAGCATCAGAGATCCTGTGATGGCCCATGAAATCATAACAAATAAACATCAAATGTGCCCTTTTAGAAATGTACATTCTCTTCATGATTGCTAGGAGAAGCAAGCCACTGATCATTCTCAAACTCCATCAGACTTGGATCAACTACAAAGAAAGAGGATTTGTCATTCAACATCAACTGGACATAAAAGCGAATTTAAGCACACTTTTATCTGGACTTTTTCATATAGTACTGTATTTTATTTTATTTCTTTCACTGAATATTAACTGAATTGAATATTGTGGGCTCTGTGTCTCTACACAGAGCTTGTTAGAAGTGTAGCCATTCGTAACAGTGGGGGGTAGTTTCATTTCATTGATATTCTGTGTTTAACTCCTAGCCTAGGGGGTTTGTCTTGCCATATAAGTGTTACATCTCATGCTATTTCTGCTAAAATATCTAAGCTTTGGCTGGCTATGATCTACCTGCAATCAATTGGATGTATAAGCAAATTTAAGTACACTTTTAGCTGTACTTTTTCATATAGTACTGCATTTTATTTATTTATTTTTTCACTGTATATTAATTGAATTGAATACTGTGGGCTCTGTGTCTCTACAGTTAGTTCCCCTACCGTCCCTGTTCTTGTTTTGGTGTTAATCTTGGTGGCTTTGAAATTGCCCGCCCCTCTTGTAAATTTGTATTTGGATACTCCTTCTGGGCCCATCTCATTTGCTCACTCAACTGAGTGCAGTGAGATCATATTCTGATTTCAAGCACTCCTACTAGTCCCATCTCTTCAGCTGTATCCACTGTGTACAAAGAGAGCATTTGGGAAGGACAACCCCTGTAGCCTCTTAATCCTGCTCTGTTCCCTCCCTCAAAAAAAAAAAAAAAATATATATATATATATATATATATATATATATGTATATATATATATATATATATATATATATATATATATATATATATATATACACACACACACACACACACATATATATATATATATATATATATATATACACACTTCATTCATCTGCTCTTACTGTAACTGTCTTAGTTTGCTGTTCTGCGTGCTGTTATCTGTTCAGTTGCTCTTACTCTGCATTTATTACTGCTTGTTAGCAGCCTTCTAATTAACTGCCTTCTGTACTTGTTTTTAGTCATTTGTCAATTTAATTGCATTTATTTAAACTGTATCTGCCATAATATTGCTACACACTCAAGTGTGCTAGCCTGCACTGCATTTGAATTGTATTTACTTTTTTTATCTGCTTTTCTGTAAAAAAAAAAAAAAAAAAAAATATATATATATATATATATATATATATATATATATATATTCTAAGCATGTTTCCTGCCTTTCCTGTAACTAGTCTAGTCCAGATACAGACTTGCTGTATCCAGGACTGTTGGTAAGCTTCTGAGCCCCCAGGCCTTTCTGTGCTGGACGGAAGCCTTCTAGCTTATCAGTGGGAGTGGTAAGCACTAGGTAGCCTATCTACCACAAGATGAGTGGTTTCTGGCCCAGAAATTGTAGCTTATTGGCCATTTGAGCAGTTTTTTCCATCTCTTTCAACTTTCTTGTTTAAAAGCCCCCATTTGCACTTGATTCTTGTCTTTCCTGTAACTAGTCTAATCCAAATACAGATTTGCTGTATCCAGGACTATTGGTAACCTTCTGAGCCCCCCAAGCCTTTCTGTGTTGGAGGGAAGCCTTCTAGCTTATCAGTGGGAGTGGTAAGCACTAGGTAGCCTATCTACCACAAGAGGAGTGGTTTCTGGCCCAGAAGTTGTAGCTATTGGCCGTTTGGGCAGTTTTTTCCATCTCTTTCAACTTTCTGGTTTAAAAGCCCGCATTTGTGCTTGTTTCCCGCCTTTCCTATAACAAGTGTAGTCCAGATACAGAGTTGCTGTATCCAGGACTGTTGGTAAGCTTCTGAGCTCCCCCAAGCCTTTCTGTGTTGGAGGGAAGCCTTCTAGCTTATCAGTGGGAGTGGTAAGTACTAGGTAGCCTATCTACCACAAGAGGAGTGCTTTTTGGCCCAGAAATTGTAGTTTATTGACCATTTGGGCAGTTTTTCCACCTCTTTCAACTTTTCTGGTTAAAAAACCCACATCTGCACTTGTTTCCCACCTTTCCTGTAACTAATCTAGTCCAAATACAGATTTGCTGTATTCAGGACGGTTTGTAAGCTTCTGAGCAGTACCAAAGTCTGCTCTTCAAATTTTCTCTCCTCTCCTGCACTTTTACTAGCTTGTTAGTTTAGCACTTTACCAGACTTCTTGTAGCAATTATTGTAGTACACAAAAGTGCTACCAGCACTAAACGTTCTACAAGGAAACAGCTCCAGTACATATTAATGCCCACCCCTCCAGGCATGTCTAAAGGTCAGTTCCCTGCGCTTTCTCCTATTAACATGGTAACTTGGGCATAATGAGGCAATGTACCAACTGCCTCATGTACACTGACAACCCTCTCCTCTTACCCTGCAACACTCTGACTTGTGAGATATGCACTTATATATCCAAATTGGAAGCCACGCACTCTCCAGCAAAGACTGGAATAGCTGGTCAAGAGGAGAAGGTCAACACTTGCACCACACCACATGGAACACATAGCCCTCCAGAACATACACCAGCATTGCCTTCATATAGAAACTCAAACCACATACTCACCTTCGCGGAAGCTCTCAATAAAAATCTAACCAAACAGCAGAGACCTCCAAGGCAGAAATGCACTCAACCACCACAACACTAATCAAGAGACACATAACTCTCCTAAACTGTATGCCACTCAACCAAAGCCCCTTTGGCAAAACAGCATGCCCAACACACCAGTCATAGGTGACTCGATAGTGAAAGCACACTGATGTTCCACTCACCAGGTTTAATAAGGAGAAAGTAACAGTCAGCTGCCTGTCAGGCACAAGGATCCACCACATAACGCATGCACTCAGGTCCCTCAACAACAGGTACACATATGACTCTGTCATTGTACATGTGGGTGTGAATGACCCGAGATGTACCTCCCTGGACTATATGAAAAGAGACATGGAGGAGCTCTCGCATTATGTAGCCCAGGCAGGTATGATCCATGCCCTGAGCAGCATCCTACCATCACCCAGAATGATAGCACAGTACAAGCAGAAAATTATTGATTTCATTTGGTGAACTTTCTGGTGTCATTCTAAGGGGATCCAGTATCTGTCTGCCTGGTATGACATGATTGACAGACCTCAATGCTTTGCCAGCAATGGTCTGCATCTGTCACCCCTGGGCTTCCGGATACTAGCCAATGCTCTTGCCACCCCTATAGTGCCTTCTTTAGGCGGTGTTCCAAAGATCAAATTACCACTGTAACAGCTACAAACAAATGCAATTTGAGGGTCATGCTGCTCAATGCTAGAAGTCTAAATTTCAAAATGCAATTGCTCAAAGTACTCCTTAAAATGAAGAACATCGACATTTGTGCTGTAACAGAGACCTGGTTCAAGGCAGCAGAAAGCACCTCTGCACCACCAGGCTACAACTCATTCCACACCTTTTGGCCCCAGAACTTGGACCGAAGCTCCAAAGGCAGTAGTGTTTCCATATTCATAAATGATGCACACACCTCCAGACCGCTAGCCCAATATAATGCATCTGTGATATTTCAGGTGCAGCTAACATTGGGTAAGATAGTGATTCAGGTCGTAGCCTGCTATAGATCCCCAACCATGTCCCAAGATTCACACTCCACATTCCTAATTACCCTGGAGAATATTAGGGTCCAACCTAACACTCTCATACTGGGTGACTTCAACTACCTCTCCATTAACTGGGAAAACTACTCATGTACCAATACACTTGCCCAATGCTTTCTGGAATTCATTAATTCTAATGCACTGAACCAGCTCATTCTTACCCCCATTAGAGATAGTAACATCCTTGACCTGGTCATTACTAACATGGGCGACCTTTGCTCTACACCAGCAGTCAACTCCTCCCTGGTTAGGTCCGATCACAAGCTAATCACCTTGGAAATCCACAACCCCCCCACCCCCCCAACAAAGGTAACCACTATGAAAAACTTCTCCAAAGCTAACTTTGGGCTCTTAAAAACAGAGGTGGCTAACTTCACAGCACCCATGCAAGTGGAGAATAGTTGCATGACTGCCAAATCATACACCAATGCACTGTACGAACATGTACACAACTGCATGGATCTCGCCATACCCAATAGAACTAAGACGCTCTCCTCAAAAAAAAAAGGAAGCCAATCTGGTGGTCCCCTGCCATAAACAAACTCTACAACAGAAGGAAGAAACTGATGCGGAATAAGGTGAAGTCCCAAGACTGGAAACACTCCCTTATCAGCCTCAACAAAGGGATGAGATTCCCTCATCAAATCTTCTAAAGCTAGCCTTGAAAACAGAATTGCAGCAGATAGTAAAGACAAACACAAGGTCTTCAATAGTTATGTAAAGAATCTCCATGGCAATACCAAGATTTTCTCTGAGCTACTGCACAATGGTACCTCCTATACCGAGCCAACAGATATTGCAAATATACTGGTGGACTGATTCAGTGCTAACTTTACCCCTCCCCCCCCAAAGGACCAATCACAATACCAGTAGATTGCCAGGCACCCAGTATTACTGTGGCACAGGTTCAAACAGCACTGTCCAAGGCCAAGAATACAGCTTCTATGGGACCTGACAGTATCCCTGGCTGTGTTCTACATGAACTACAGAGTGAGCTGGCACCTCACCTGTGTGCCCTGTTTAATCACAGCCTCACCTCAGGCTTTTTCCTTACCAAATGGCACACTGCTACAGTCATCCCTCTCCACAAAGGAGGAGTGACTACAGACCCTGGGAACTATCGCCCCATTAGCCTGATGAGTCTGATATGCAAAGCTATGGAACGCATCATCATGGACCTAATAAACAAGGACATAGGGAATCTCCAAACTCTGGATCCTACACAGTCTGGTTTTGTGAAAGGGAGATCATGCCTGCTCAACTTGGTCGACTTCTCTGAGTCAGTCAACAGAGCTGTGGATGAAGGTAAGGTGGTTCATACAGCCTACCTTGATCTGGCCAAGGCCTTTGATACCATTCCCCACTCAGGAATCTTAGAAAAACTTACTAAGCTAAGCATCAACCCCTATATCACTAGCTGGGTTGTAAACTGGCTCACAGGTAGAACCCCACAGTGCGAAAGTAGCTAACTCCAAGTCAGACTGTCAACCAGTCACTAGTGGAGTCCCACAGGGTTCGGACCTGGGTCCTCTCCTGTTTGGTATCTACTTCTCTGAAGTCCAGGCCAATACGAAGGGACTCTGGCTGACAAAGTTCACAGATGATTTCAAGTTGGTAGCTATTATTAACTCCCCAAGTGATGTTGGCATCCTATAGAAAGGTCTCAATGAGACCAACGACTGGTGTCAGAACCATGGCCTTAAGCTCAATGCCAAAAAATGTGTCTTCAACCCCTTTGGGAAAAACCCAGTTCCCTTGAATTACCACATTGATGGCAGTCTACTGAACACAGAAGGCGTTATAAGATATCTGGGAACACAGGCTGACAGCAGCCTCTCTTTTTTCCACCACATTGTCGCTGCGGTCAGAAAGTCCTTCTATGTGACACATCTCATTACTAAGGGTTTTGCATCCAGGAAGAAAGAGGTCATTGTCTCCCTCTACTCTTCCCTCATTAGGCCAATCATTGAGTACAATGCCCCATTTGACATGTACCTCACTAGACACCTGCAATAACTGAAGAGGCCAGAAAAGTACCTCACAAAGAGGATCCTAGGCCTCAAACACTTGTCCTATATGGACAGACTAAAAAAACTCCAACTATTCTCTGTCACATATTGCCTACTTAGAGGCGATCTCTGCTTGACTTACAAAGCCATGTCTGACCCAGCTCTGTTAGAAATGCTACATCTAAAGAAATCCCAATCCCTCCACACCACATGCTCCAGAGACCTCAACCTCATTACCATAATCAACAGAACATGCTGGAGGGACAAGTTCATAACCCAGAGACTGCCCATGCTATGGAATATACTTCCCATACATGTCAAGCAGAGCACCTCACTGGCCCTCTTCAAGAGAAATCTTGATGAGTGGATGGGAAATAGAAAATTCACCCCGGGGATCACTCCAGTGGCTTTACTCGACAGAGGCACTAGAAAATAAGGTTGAGTGGCATGATGCCAGGGTAATCCTATGGGCTAGGCTTGTAAAGGCTCCAGGGCCATTAGCCTAGCACACACCTATGAGCCTATGAACAGAAAAAGAGAGAGGCATAGGGAAAGAAACCATGGGTAGCAGACAACTCTCCTGTACTGAGGAATTCACATTATTTTAATGGATCAGTGAGCAAAGGACTGGATTAGTGTAGTGAGCTATCCATCACTGAATCATGATACAAACTATCTGAAGAGTAAGGTATATGCACTGGCAATGCTGACAATACTGACTGATGATGTTTCATCTGGAACACCATATGCAGTTCTACAGGCCACATCAGAACAGAAACAATGAACTAAATAATATCATAAAACAGAACAGACAAAAAAGCAAGCACAGTCTGGATATTGAAATATGGGGAAAGACCAAGAGCAGTTGAAATAGACAAGTGTGAAGTAAAATGTGGAAAGGGTGCAACAGTACATGCACACTTCTTCACTAGTGGGCAAACTGGTGGCACAGGAATGACAACTGTGAGCAGTAGGCATGGACACTGGTGGTAATGCAAGATGTTGGGAGAAACTTAAGGCCAGTATCAGGAAGAACTACTACTGCTTCACTGACTGGATGAGGGGACCAGGAATGCACATCAAGAACAGATTGCGACAACAGGTTTACAAAAGGTTAAAACAAAAAAAACGACAGATGCAACCCTTCAGCAACACTTTAATGTACAAAAATTTAGTGCCTTCGTCAGTGGTAACTCTGACTTCATCAGAATAACTCCATTACAAGTTCTCATTAATGCATAAATATTGTGTGAACTTGTAATGGAGTTACTCTGATGAAGTTAGAGTTACCACTGACGAAAGCACTAAATTCTTGTACATTAAAGTGTTGCTGAAGGGATGCATCTGCCATTTTTTTGTTTTATTCCAGGTTTACAAAAGGCCTTAAAGACATCTTGGATAACTGAAAATAAAAGCAGGAAACTTGCACTAGAACAGCTATAACACTGAGGTGGGATTAGTGAACCAAAGGTCTTTTTCCTGTCACCACTGACGTGTTCTGTACACTGCCTTCCTGGCTTCCAGTTAAAAGAAACCAAAACTCTGTGCATCCGTGTGTGTGTGTGTGTGTGTGTGTGTGTGTGTGTGTGTGTGTGTGTGTGTGTCTGTGTGTGTTTTCATGAGCATGTGTATATGTACTCCGTACTTCTACTTTCGGCTGCTCCTCTTAGGGGTCACCACAGCAGATCATTGGTCCACAGAACAAGTGGCAGTAGAGTTTTACGGTGTTATGTTGCCAACCTGGCACCCAACCTTCCTCAGAAGGCATGCACATGACACATACACACTCACACCTAGGGCTAATTTAGAATGTCCAAGCCACCTGCATCATGTCTTGGGAATATGGCAAGAAACCACAGCACCTGGAGGAAACTCACACAAACACAGGGAGGACAGGCAGACTCCACACAGAAGGCACCTCAGCCAAGAATTAAAGTGGACAGCCTCTTGCTGTGAGGTGACAACACTAACCACTGCACCACTGTGCCACCTACATGTACTGTGCACTACAAAGCTGATATATGTTGTGTGTTTTTGCATTATCAGTAAAAAATGTCAGCCAGAAGCAACTATTGCATAATTACTTGCTGATAATTCAGCTCATCATCTCACTGTAACATTACCCCCCAAACCGAAGGTCATACCATTCTATCGGATGCACCATTTCCCTCCATCATCACATCCTTTTACTACATTATATGCAAATATCCATCTCAAATTTGACAGCTCTACAGTCTGCAAACATATGTTTGTTATTCCCTGCTTTATTCTTTTAACAGGGATGGAAAATATTAAAAGATATCTATAAAGTTCATTTGTGTTCGAACTTACCATAGATGTAGATGTTTGATTAGATTTGTTGTTACTTCCTCACATTTGGAATAGCTAGCCTGTAGCCTACCCAACTCCCAGAGTTTTAACCTCACCCAGAGTTTCAGCCATTGCCTTCCTGTCAAAAGGAGTCAGTAAATTGGTGCTATAAACAGTAAGCCAGGTTGAGACCATCTTCAAATCCTTCTTGCCACCACAAAAGCTACAGAACAATCTGATGCCACAGCCCTAGTGGACCAGATGGTACAACTCCAGATGTTCTAGGTCCAGTCCAGAGGATGTGAATTCTACTGTTATGCAATTTTTGGATATTGAGCTGTATCTAGATTTTCAGAATAGGGTGCAGTTTAGACCTTTTAAGAAGAAAACAGCGACCAACAATTTTTTGCATGCTAGCAGCGCACATCCTGATCACCTAATTGAGGCTCTGCCTTATGGTGAGTTTAAACGTACCCCTGAACATACTTCTGAAATTGATTATTTAACATAGGAATTTAATGAAGTGAAGACTAAGCTGATGGCTAGGGGGTATTCTGGAAATTTGATTAAAAGAAGTTTAGATAGGGCACTGAATAATGGCCGTAAAATTAGAGACAGGTACACTCAGGGTGTTAGTAGGTATACCTCTGTTAAGGATGATAAGAATGATGAGAAAATATTTTTTGTAACTAAGTTTTCTTCCTTTTCACATATTTTAAAAAATGCTGTGGATAATTTATGGTCCATCGTTTGCTGTAGTGACGAAGTTGGCCATTTATTTCCAAAAAGGGTTAGTTTTTCTTTTCTTTTGGAAGATACCCGAATTTAAAAGAACTTTTAAGTTTAAGGTATAACATTGGTTCCACAACTAAAAATGCTGGGATGTTTAAATGTGGTAAATGTAAGGTTTGCTCTAAGGTTAAGAATTTATCAGGGGAGCTTATTAATGGTGTTAAATATACAGCTACTGACAGATTTAATTGTCTGTCATGTGGAGTGGTTTATATTATAGGCTGTGGATGTGTGCTTTGCAAATGGTATATTGGTCAAACGAAACGTCAAATTAAAATCTGTATTTTGGAGCACATTGGGGATGTGAGAAATTGTAGGTTAGGTAGTCCTATTTCTGAACATTTTAATACTATTCATAATGGAATCAGCGATTCTCTCTTTTTTTGTGTCTTAGGTAAACCTGATAGTAAGAGCCTTGGAAATTTTTCCCAGATGCTTCTTAGTTTAGAAAGTAGATTCATACTGAACTTTAGTACACTTGCACCTAGGGGTTTGAATTTGGAGATGCATTTGACTTTATAAATTGTTATTTTGGAAATGGAAATGTCATGTTGCTTTAAAAATCTGTGATTTTTTAATTAATTACTTAATTGTTGCTGCTATAAAATATGCTGCTCATTGTCTTTAATTCATTCCTGTGAAGGCTTGTATAGTCGAGGTTCCAGAAGACATTAAAGGTTGCAGTTCTTTCCTGGCTTCTTCGTGTTGTTGATTATCCAGTCCAGAGGACTCAGATCTCTGTTTACAGATGGTATAAATACAAAATGAGGGATGGAAGCCTGGAAGGAAGATGAAAAAGAACATACGGAATAGGAATCAGAAAGCTACCCAACTCAAAATGCAACAATCAAATAGAGCTAATGATAAAAGAAGGAAGAAAGGGGGGTACCTGGACTGCAGCTGCACTGCGTTCACCATAATATTCACCGTTACATAGGTTCATAGGTTCATAGATTAGTACTAGGCTAACTGCCCTTGTGGGTCATTTTAAGCCTAGCCAATTACAGATCTCACATTTGGGAAAATTCCCACAACTTTAAGTCCTAAGCAAGAGCAAAATAGGTACTTGGAAATAGTGCCTTGAAGGATGGCAAAAGCAAATCTTGCCCTGGTCCAAGGGACTAATCTTCAGTTATCGTTCATAGGTTCATAGATTAGTACTAGGCTAACTGCCCTTTTGGGTCATTTGAAGCCTAGCCATTTACCCCATGCGAGAATCAAACCCTGCACCTTGTGTCTTTAAGGTAAACACCTTAACCATTATGTCATCCTCCCACCCCATCGTATTTGGGAAAGCATGCAAACAGAAAACCAAGTACAGTTTGGCTAACAACCCATTTAGGCTGTCTGTGGTGGCAGCAGAAGCTGTGCCCTAATCTTTGCTGAGGTAGATTTTCCATGATGTGATTAACAAAAGGAAATACAATCGGAGAAACATTTAGATAAAGTTTGCTTGCTAACAGGTCTTCCTTCTTTGCAAAATAGACAAACAGATGATGAGATTTTCGGAATTATTTTTTTCTGTCTGTGTATATGGTGTCTCAGCTGTTTATGCACAGCAAGAGAATGCAGGTTACTTTCTTCTGAATTTTGGCCTTAGGAAAAAAAATTCTAACTGAATAACCTGGTTTAAGGTAATTGCTGCTACCAACTTAGGCAGAGAAGTGGGGTTGATATGCAGAGATACTCTGGCCTTGTGAAAGACCAGGCAAAGTACTTTGAATGTCATAACCTGAGATTGCCAATGAAACACCCACCAGAAACTGAATATTCCACAACAGATTCCAGAAGGATGATGAAGACAGTCCAGGGTTAATTTTCCTAGAATATATTTGAGATCCAAAAGTGAGGCAATTTTCTTTCTAGATGACCTATGGTGATTGGCCCCTTTGATGAACTGTTTTACTAAAGGTCTGGTGTACAAGGTGTGGTGGGGGGTTCCATATGAAGCCAGGCTGAAATAGTACAAAGGTACTTTTACAGAGGTGTAAGCTAAACTTGATTTGAAAAAGTGTGAGAAACATTCCAGGGCACTAAGCACTTTAAGTCTCTTTGTGTCACGGTCCCTGAACTGACACCAGAAGGATACTCTTTTCTATTTCACTGTTTCCTTAGCCAGAAATATTCAAATATGATTACTTTTGGTATTTCTTCCTTGATTTGATCAGTACCCTGAGATCAACAGAACTGGAGGAAAAGCATAAGGGAACAGACCTGTCCATTTGTTCTCTATGCATCTGTTTTCTATGCTTCTGGAATCCTGCCCTACCACAGAACTTTTTCAGTTGTGTACTCAGATGTGAGGCAAACAGAGCTACCCTGGTGCACCTGACAATCTGGTCACTTCCAATAATGCATCCCTGTTTGTAATTCATCTGTGGGGCCTGATAGGGATATGCTCAGCCTGGTTGCTGACACATACTGTTCTTCGTGGATATAGGTTGCACAGTGTTACACCCAATTTCAAAGCTTTTTCACAGGCTTCCATGGCCAGTCTGCAAATCAGGTAAGAGAGAGTCCATTTTGCATGCTTATACACCACATCACAGTTGTATTGTCTGTCCTCAACTGCAGAACTTCTTGCTGAAAGTAGAAGTGTCCTGAACAGTATTCCTTTTAATGAGCACATTGCTGAATCTACTACGAACTCTCTCTCTTTCTCTCTCTCTCTCAATGCAGTTAAGAGGGATTTTATTCTCCAAGAGGTTGCTGTGCTAACACCATCTGTTTCTTAGATATCACTGGAGGTTCCCCATGTGCAGACATGCTGGGGACCACTATAATGCAAAATGCCATGAAGACTAACAACTCAACCACTCTCCTGATCTCTGTTGCAGGCTATCCTGAAAGTATTGGGTCAGGTGGATCAGTTTGTCATGGGGAAGAAGCTTTCTTCTTAAGGAGGTGTCTGGGCATGTCCACAGGAAACATTATGTTTCCTTGTTGACTGCAAGCACCAGGTTACTGAAGAATGTCGGAGTGGATTTTAGAGCATTAAAACTTCTCTGTCTGGACTCTGCAAGATTAACTATTCAGCTGCTCAGGGGAAAACTGGCAACCATTTGAAATGCCTGAACCCGCCAGATTGAGTCCCAAAACATAGAGACTGAATGGCCGAAAAATGGACTTACATATACTAAAGTCCAAGACGATCATTTCTTGGAATATTCCATTTTTTTGGAAGTATAACAATCTCAGATTCTGTATATATAAGTTCAGGGGGGGGGTCTTGCCCCTCACACCTGGGGATGCAAGGGTATTTGCCTCCCCTGCACAAAAATAAATTTAAAGAAGAAGACTGATTTTCAAGATTTGTTCTTTTCCTGGGTTTTTTTTCTCTTTTTTTCCAACTTGTTGGCACTTGGCATTTCAAGTGCTGGCATTTCTGTAAGGATCCAGGAAAATCTTTACATACTTTACTCTGCAAAATGTTATCACTGAAGCCAGACATCCTGTGAAAACTGTCAGCATGTTCAACAAGCCAAGGGGTAAGGAGGTGAATTGGAAGTGTTACCCCTCTTTCATCCTCAGTTATTTATAGTGCTTTTTGGCAATGGTGATATGGACATAAGCATCCTTCAAGTCTAGAATCACCATGAATAAATTTGAAGGAAGCATTAGTAACACATTTTAAAGGGTCAGCATTTTCAATTTTGGGACATTGAAAAATTTCTGAGAAGGAGAAAGGTCTAGAATGGGCCTCCATGGGCAATCTTTCCTGCACCTAGGAAGAGACTTGAATAAAAGCCTTGACATTCTTCCCCCCAAGGGAATCATTCATATGACTTTTGAGTACCACATGTCTTGAATTATATTTGGCATGAGGATCAGTTTGCCTTTGAGACCTGCATGGATGCCTCTTAAGCTTGGTATGTATAGGAAATACAATTTGTATTCTTTTTTGATGAAGCTTAGCACCTACTTATCCTGTGTGACCCCCCCCCCCCCCAGTTCATATAAAGAGGGACATGTATCCTCCAACTTTTTCTGAGGGGAGAAAATTAGAATCAGAGAGGGCAGCTGGGTTATGTAAGACTGGAGATGGGAGGGGGTAGCCTGGCTGAATCATGACTATCCTCCAGGGTGTCTTGGCCCTGAGAACCTATGGTTTTGTCAGTGAAACTTGCTTCTCATTCTCACTTAAATTTTCCTTTCTTCTTTTATCAAGTCTTGCACTGCCCTGTTTACCGTGAGAAGTCTGAGTGTTTACTGGGGAAGTATTTCTATTCCTTTGAGCTTGGGTCCAAGAAATATGCTTATAGACTGGGGTAACTTTACCTTTCTCCTCCGGTTTCTTATATATTAGCTTAGCAGGCTATCCAAACAGGAGGATCTCTGTCTTGAGATTGTCTGGCAGGGGCATACTTCTCAGCCAGGCATGTCTCCTCTTTAAAGACCCAAGCACCTGCTGCCCTGTATGATGCAACCACAGCATCACAGCCACACTTCTTAGAATGCATTTTTGTAACCCTGCCCAAGGCCCTGCTATTCGTTCTTCTGTTTAATTCATTTGAGGGTAGAGGAGGAGCTCGGCTTAACTATTTCTAAAACTGACTGAACTAAGTCAATTTTAGAAATATTTAAGCTGACCTCCTCCTTTACCCTCAAATGAATTAAACAGGTAATTAGAAAACTGAATAAATGTAGTTTATGTTTACTTTAAATTAGTTATAGAAATAGTCAAAGATGTACATTTCTGATAGTTATAATCAGTCTACACTCACACAACATTCTTACTGATGTATTGTTTAACTTATGCACAACAGGATTACTTCCAAATTCCAGATTTCAGTATGGACTGCCTGTTTTTTACCTGCACTGAACTTACTGACACCCAGCCTAGTGACCTAACTATCCTGAAACTCCATATGACTGATGGCATACAAACAAACAAACAAGAAAGTATTTCAAAGCACACCTGAGTCCCTAAGGATGCTTTTCTACATAAAAAAACAGTGTAAGAAACTTCTCTGTGTGGAATATTTTCAATTCATATATATCTAGTTAATCACTGTATGTTAATAAGTTCAGATAATGGTAGTAGAAGTAGTGAAGTTAAACTTATCCTAAGTCAAAAAATAATAAAAATATAATTTGAAATATTATACAGAATTACTAAGTATTCAAAAGTAATCCAAGCAAGGATGGCAGTCTGTTTCAAGTCGAAAATTCTTTATTAAGTACACAAACAAGCGATCCAAGTAAAACAAAAATAACAGATTAATAGTTTCATCACAAGCTTTCTAATTATATATATATATATATATATATATATATATATATATATATATACATATATATATATATATATATGTATATATATACATATACATACACTTACACTTTTTATCAGGTAAGGGAGTGGTTTATTGTGCTGTAAAATGCATTGTATTGTTATACATGTTAAATTCACATCCCTTCCCCCATCAGTGTGATATTTGAGCTAGTCCTACCCTGCTTAGTAGCTGTCATAATAATATAACTCTTCTATAATTTAAATAGAATTAATAATGAATGCAGCACCTCTTACTAGCCAGATTATTAAGTCTGCGATTTATCCAAGACAATACACTATATGGCTGGAAATATATAAGCCTTAGACCATTTGGCAATCTAAAAATATATATAAATATATACATACATATTTTGCATGCAAAAAAATCCATTGTGCAAACCATATTATATTTCCATAACCTATTCTTAAAGATAACTTTTGTCCTTCTAGACTTCTTCAGGCCTGTATACAAAAACCCTAAACAATTATCTACAAAAAATATTATTGTATAATTAGCTAGTACTGTTATTAAACACCATTTCAAATAAAGTGGAAAAAAATAAGAAAAAACGTATGATGATAGAAACAAAATATACACTTCTATTACAAATTAAGAAGTTCCACAGAGAATAACAAATGCAAAAATAGCTGCATCCTGCCATACACTTTGAATTATCACACTAACAAAAATATTATTAAAGAATACTGGGCCATTGTCACAGGAAACCATTTTCTGATTAACATCTTAGGTGAAGCCCCAATCTTTGTTTACAGGAAAGCCAGGAACATTCAAAGTGTTGTTGAATTTAAACCTAGATTATATGACAGAAACACTAAAAGATGTGAAGCTAATTGTATATTATGCATATTTATACAGCAATGTAATAGTTTTTATTGCCTCTATTTAAAGAAAATCATTAAGACCAGTGAAGAGAATGACTGTAGCACTACAAAGGTAATTTACAGGGCACAGTACAATGAATATGTATTTTAAGAGGGCAAGACTGTAATAATACTTAAGCGTAGGATTTCATGTCATCTGGCAGAAATCCTCTCTGGATGTAAAAATATTGCACTAGCCAAACATTGCTCTGCATAAAAAAACACATAGGTTTTAAGTTCCAAATACCGGATTGCATATACATGGGTGATCTTGAAGGAGACATCCTGAATATGCTAGAAAAACATGAACTGATGTGGCAATTAAAGCTGAACTCTTTCAGGAAGCCTAGACTAAACTACTACTGTTCAACTAAAAGTGTACTGGAACTTAGAACATTGTCACATTGTTTGCATGACAAATTTTACTTTATTATATTCTTCTACTTGGTTTTAAATACCGTGGTAAATAATTTTTAATAGAAGTGTACATTTTGTTTCTATCATCCTACATTATTGTCTATTTCCTTATTCTTTTTTTCCATGTTATTCGAAATGATGTTTAATTAACAATACTAACTAATTAAACAATAATATTTTTGTAGATAGTTTTTTAGGGTTCTTGTACACAGACCTGAAGAAGTCTAGGAGGACAAAAGTGATCTTTGTTAACAATAGGTTATGGAAATAAAATATAGATTGCACAACAGATTTTTTGCATGCAAAATGTATATGTATATATTTATATATATATTTAGATTGCCAAATGGTCTATGGCTTATATATTTCCAGCCATGTAGTATATTGCCTTGGATAAAATCACAGACTTAATAATCTGGCTAATAAGAGGTACCATAATCATTATTACTTTTATTTAAAATACATAAGGGTTATATTATTATGACAGCTACTAAGCTGGGCAGGACCAGCTCGAATGTCACACTGATGGGGGAAAGGATGTGAATTTAACATGTATAACAATACAATGCGTTTTACAGCACAATTAACCACTCCCTTACCAGATAAAAAGCATATATATAAGAAAGCTTATGATGAAACTATCATTCTGTTATTTCTGTTTTACTTGAATCCCTTGTCTGTGTACTTAATAAAGGATTTTTGACTGGAAACATACTGTCATCCCTGCTTGGATTACTTTTGAATACTTAGTAATTCTATATAATATTTCAAATTATATTTTTATTATCTTTTGACTTAGGATGAATTTAAGTTTGCTACTTCTACTACCATTATCTGATCATATTAACATCCAGTGGTTAAACTAGATATATATGGATTGAAAATCTTCCACACAGAGAAGTTTCTTACACTGTTTTGTTTTTCCACCCACTATACTTGTTTAGTGGGTTGAGACTTTGGGGATACTATGGAGATTACTGGTTCATTTTCTACATATACTAACTCTGAGGGGCACTACTTTATTTACTCAAAAGCGTAAAACCGCAAATACATATGGATCTAACCATTTGCATCGAAAGTGCAAGCTGTCTAAAACTGTAAACGGAAATCTCCGTAGGTGGAGATTTCCATTTACTTCAATGTAGTGCGATCTCGGAGTTGGTATATTTAAGTAGCATGGGGTGTGGAGGGCACAGCCCCCCACATGGGGGGCTGCATGGGGGCTTGCCCCCCTGCCTACATCTTTTTATTTCTATCTATTTTTGTCTTTATTAACTTTCGAACGTTTAAGAGTTCGATGCATATGTGTCGATCTTTATGCATTCGAACTTTTGAAAGTTCGAGTTAATAAAGTAGACCCACTCTGAGGTCAAACCAAATGAAAAGAAAGGGAAATGCAGTTATTTAGTGCCACCTGAGTTAATGCCATCTAAGAGCTAATAGTATTTAGGATATGGGCTATGGGGGCACTGTCCCCAATTAGAAGGTGCAGAGGGCACAGCCACCCATAAAAATATTTATATTAACACATACCTTTATTTAGTGCACTAAAATTGTCTGATGGGTAGTAATAAACTGTTTGCTGTAAACCTTACATAGCAGTTTTTGAAAAATCAAAGTAGATCCCTCAGTACAGTGGAATCATTGAGTTTTCTTTTACATTTAAAAAGTAATTTTCTTTAACAATAGTGTCTGTAACATACTCCGGACTGCATGCATACATATCAACACCCATAATATCCACAATAATATCTTCAAGCTAAATTATCCAAACTGCTAAATCAAAACCTTCCACGTCCCCTTGCATCCCTCCCCATTTACTCCCATTACTCTGTACAGAGCATAATCAATGGAAAGATAGCTTGCAGAAAGCATTGTTTGAAGGAAGCCTACAAATCAATGTGGGGGGGGGGGCAGTCCTGCATTCCTAAGTGAGTTGCCCATCAGATGAGATATTCTATCTGCTTTAGTTGGTCATACTTCAGGTGGATGCAAAAGATCCCACGTCACCTACCAAAGTTAGTCTAGTACTAACTCATATACCTAAAAAGAATAGAAATTCCCTGATGACCTGGCCAAATTGTTCCCAGAAATATAAATATTACATTGGGTCTCCCCTGAAAAGAGGACACCAACCTAGTGGAACTAAACAGGTCAGCAAAGGTTAAATGAATAAAAATAAACCAGAACTAAAATGCAAAATTTTCACTGTAAGTTCCGTAATAGGCAGAAAAACAACCCTAGCTGTCTTAAACAAGTTTGGAGGAAAAGGTAAAACTGAAACTCAAAATAGCTAAGCTGTAACTGCTAATATGTTAAAGGATGTTCAGAAAGCTAGCTGCTAGGAGAGACTTACCTTATCAGTGTCGTAATACCTAAGGTAGTCATTATCCAGCTTCACCCAGCGTTTTTGATAGATGTAAGAGCTGTAATAAAAAGCAAAAGGAAAACAATGTGGTCAGTGTGCACACAACAATACACGAGAATTTTACTGCTGCATTCATTGTTTTAATTAACAGACTGTAGGTTCAGAGCTGTAGATTCAAACTGTGGGTCATATTCTCAAAGGTTTTGCTTGTTGCATGTCAACGTGTTGTGTTCAGACAGCAGCAAATGCTGTACTTGAAAGAGAACTGTATTCAGTGCCATCAAGAATAAATAATTAGCCAGTTTGACATTAACATCTACAGCAACAAGCTTGCTTAAGTTCTTATTCATACTTGTAATGCTAGCTGTGAGGGCTGCCTTGTCCCATTTAAGCCAACAGAACCTGAAAGGCAGACCAGACATAGCACTTTTGTTTTGCTGTCACCTAAGTGTAGTAAAGAATTTGAAGTACTCAGTGCCATAATTAAGAAAATTAAGTGTGAAAAAAAATGAATTTAACGGGAAAAGAAATAAAAAAATGTGGTTTTGTTGCTCAGACGCAAAAAAACTTTCTCACATTTATTTTTTCTTTTACTTTCAGCAGTAGGCAACTGCTGCCTGCCCATCCAGGAATCTGGCACCTAAGTGACATATAGCTCATGTAGTGTGTGTGTGTGTGTGTGTGTGTGTGTGTGTGTGTGTGTGTGTGTGTGTGTGTGTGTGTGTGTGTGTGTGTGTGTGTGTGTGTGTGTGTGTGTGTGTGTGTGAGTGTGTGAGTGAGTGAGTGAGTGAGTGTGTGTGTGTGTGTGTGTGTGTGTGTGTGTGTGTGTGTGTGTGTGTGTGTGTGTGTGTGTGTGCTCCACATATGCAAGTGGGGTTGTTTACATGTATATGTCTATTTATACAGAGAGATATATACACACACGTAAATAAATATATATATATAAATAAATATATATATATATATATATATATATATATATATATATATATATATATACACATATACACACACACAAATATTCAAAACTGGAAGTCGCGAAAGTAGTCATAGAAACTGAGTGCATCTGTTTTTCTTCTAGTTTATACAAGAAAGTAGACTACTGAATCCCACTTTCCTGACCTGTATTTGTAGTTCAGCACTGCAACTGCAGTTCTTATTTTCTACAGTTTTCATTTTCCCATCTTTACTGTTAAATTCAGACAATTTGCAGTGAGCAGTATGCTGCTTAACCCTGAATATTACATTTTGCAGACTGCTAGCACCCCTTACATCTAAATGATACTTATGAGTGAGGCTCTGTATCTTTGATATTAAGTGGCTTATATTCAGGTATGTTTTGCAGTCAATGCAGATTTTGTAATAACTTACTATGTGTTTCAGATGATCTATACCATTAAACATACGACCACATATCTAATTTGAAAAAGCCAACAGAAAAAGGCTATTTATCTACTGATCCTATCAGGTGGCTGCATCTAGCATCTCTGCTGGTAGACTTCCATGCCCACTCTTTCCAGGTCTAATATACACTTAATTCTGCCTTATGTGTTTTAGTTGTTCCAGCTCTCACTTGTACTCCAGTTCTCCTCAACTCCTGTCTGACCCTTTACAATACAGCACATATAATGTTTTGCAGCTTTCTTCACGCCTCTAACACATAACATGTGAAGTGCCCTTAGGTTTTTCCCAAACTCAACTCTTCCTGTCATATAACGTTTCAGTAATTACATGCAGTATGCCAGGTGTAGCAGCACCAATGACTGAGCTTTGTACTGCTTTTATTTTTTCAAACTTAAACAGTAAAACAAAGATGATCCAATAACTGAAGGGATACAAAATGGCAACCATGACAGGGAGGTCACAATCTTTTCCTACATGAAATATTCTAAATTTTGTAGGCTATACAATTTTCTGATGTAAAACAAATCACCATCAGAAAAAATAAGTAGCTTTTATTACAACAAGCAGAGCTTTTGGTCAAACAACCTTCTTCAATGCTAAACATCATATTACATTTTCTCATTCATTTAAAAGGAGCAAAGCAGATACAATGTGACCACAGCCATCCAGTCACAAAGCACCCTTAATTAACTACTTATAAACACATAAATTACATAAATACACTTCAAAATCTTATAAAATATTATAAATTATACTGTTGCATCCTAACAAGGACAGGCTTAATACTAATTTTGTTGTTTATACCTGGTTCACTATCTGCACAGATCCTAAGTATCCACTCATGTTCTTTATTTTCTAAATAATTGTTTAAGCCCCCACCCCTCACATCTTTATATACATTCTCTATTACTCTAAAGGTAAAGGTGTGGTCTACTCCTTTATCTAAAATGTGCTTACATAATGCATTCTTGTCATTTTCCCTTCTAATGTCAGATTTCTGTTCTATTATGCAGTCTTTTAACCTCCTTGTCGTTTTCCCTACATAAAACGATCTGCACTTTTTACAGGTGGCCAAATAGACCACATTAACACTATTGCAAGTTGCTACACACGAAAAATTAAACTTCCGACCAGACGTGGGATGTATAAATTCTTCGCTATTCAGTTTTTCTATATCTACACAACAGCTACATGACATACAGGTATAAGTCCCATATTTCTTCCCTATTTTATTTTTAGCTAAACTTTTAAAGTCCTTATAACAGAGTTTTCTTTTCAAACTTTTTAGATTCTTATATGAAAAAAATGGTTTAGAATCTATTATAGTATGTAGTTCAGGCAAAGCTAAGAGAATTACCCATTTTTTCTATTATTTTCTGTAGTTCTTTCATTCTTAAATTATACGTAGTAACGTATCTAATCTTATTGTTTTCTAAAACTCTTTCTACTGTCTGCTTTCCTTGGCTAAAAATTGGACTTGCATCCTCACTTCTGGCTATCTTTACCCTTTCAACCACTTTCATGACATCTTTATAGTTATACCCACTACTGACAAACTCTTCTATCATGTTATTCAACTGATGTTCAGTCTCATCAGTATTCATCTTACTTACTCTATATATCTGGGCCTTTATTACTCCTCTAAAGACATGGGGAGGTAGTATCTATTAGCCTGTGGTTCTTTCTTATGCACACTAGTGTGAATGATATTTTCCTTCCTTTTCAATAACACATCTAAAAATACTGTACTGTCAATAGAACAATTCATCTTAAAAACAAGAAATGTTGTAGTATTGTTTAGATAGGTCAAATATTCTAACAATTCATCCATGTTTCCATTCCATACAAAAAAACAATCATCCTGCAGCAAACAGGTGTGGCCATGGGTACTCCCGTGGCCCCCGTGGCCAATACCTATGCTAATCTTGTGCTTCATCAGTGGGAGAAAAAGTATATGAGTATTGATGCAAATGTTTTATATAAGAAGATTGAATTTTACTCAAGATTTGTAGATGTATCAGCTTGTAGTAAAGTAGGCTATACAATCTCAGCAATTAGTTAACAGAAATAAGTTCTACATAGCTATTGTCATTTCCTCTTTCAGGAACATCACACATTGCATTGTGACACGGGTACACACTAAGTTACACAAAAGCAAACAAACCATTTCAGTTTTTTTTTTTTCCCTTTGTACACATTATAGAGAGCTGGTATTTGTCTTAACAATTAGTCAGTTTAAGATTACACAGATTGCTCAAGCCCTAATTCCTGTCGTCCCTGAACTAACACTCCCCCTAAACATGATTCTGTCTGTATTGGTCCCACAGAGTCTCCTTATTTCTACGTAATTTACTCATTATCTTTGCTAAAGATCCCACCTCCATTACTTTTACTGCCTTTACAACATTCAATAATTCTCTTACCATTGGTTTTGCTTTTCAATTCCTAATAAGGTAAATACCATAATTTTAATTATTTTCTAAGAGTACAACAATAATTATAACTAAATCACAACTTTTCCCAGACTGCAATCCATGGCAAAATGACCTATTAGCTATAATGCACACAAAATAGTTAATATGCAAATTTCAGCCACTAAAATGAGTAACAGCTGTATCATTGGTTTAGAGCAATGAAGCCCTGACTATGACCCAAGTGACATGGTTTTGATTAACAGCTGGGTACTTAACAGCATGGCAGGAAACTTTGGGCATACCTATCCTTGGGGTGGAGTCCTATTTGGTTTAAACAGCCACTTCTAGATGTGATTCCAGTTGGAAGACAGGGACAGAGTCAGTGGTTAGGGGATGGTGCAGGGGAGAGCATGGATATCGCCACCCAAAATGATGACGATAGCCCATGATGACCACTTACAGAGGAAGACATTGGAAGCTGCTAGATGGACACCAAAAGGGAGTGGTTAGAATAATTTAAACAAAAATTCTCTCTCAGCAGAGATGCCAGTGAGAGCACAAGTTCCCCATAAGGTGGAGGGATGAACAACCCCTACTACAGATGATCTGAGGGAAAGATTACCCCCGCCCTTAGGGAATGAATGGGCTTGAGTCCGATGGGAGAAGGCTCAATGGTCAGCAGTTAGAGAAGAAAAAGTGCACATAATAGAAAAAAATGAGTAATTATCAATAATGTATACTATGGATATATGATAAATATGGCCAGCATCAAAGACATTCCTAAAATTATATCGCAGACATTACTTGAGTGTTAGAAGGATGTGAAAATTGTGCAGTAACATTAAAACCAGGCATCTATTCATCCATATATATTCAGTACAGGTGACCACAGGACAGAAATAAACATTTTTGACTTTTAAATACTGGTTAGGTATTTTTCCAGGGATTGGGAGAGGGTTGCATGCAGACTGACCTCTGTAAAAAGCCAGGAGAATGATTTGCAGAGGAAATTTTTGAAGGGTAGCAAGCATAATTTCTCTGCATCCCTCTATATCATTATCTGCCTGTAATTTTGCAGTATTTCAAATAGCTGTAGCTCCTCTACTAGTGCACTATCAAGACATCCAACCTGCAATGCTTCTTCATTTAGACAAAGACACCACTGGCTCCAGCCAGTAGAGAAACTGGGTGACTAAAAACAGCAACTAGATCAGAAAGAATTCACAAAAAGCATAATAAATTATAGAACAGAAATGCTCAAATAATTTATTTTTAAAACAAACAGAAAACATGTAGTCCGTTTTAAAACAGAAACTATAAACAAGTTAATGTTGTTCTTCTGAACTGGCATTATGCAGTGCCAGATAATATTGCTGTTAGATGTCCGTATGGACCAAAAAGTAGTCAGACACTTCAATTTATTTATTTATTTTTAATTTCTGCTTTGTGAACCAGGTTAGTCCCATTAGGCTTCTTCTTCTTCTTCTTTCGGCTTTTCCTGGTTAGGGATCACCACAGTGGATCACCTGTCCGCTCATGATTGGCAGTGGAGTTTTACGGTGTTGAGTTGCCAGCCCGGTGCCCAACCTTCCATAGAAGGCACACACATGCACTCACACCTAGGGTCATATTAGAGTGTCCAATCCACCTACAGCATGTCTTTGGGTTGCGGGAGGAAACTGGAACACCCGGAGGAAACCCACATGACCACAGGGAGGACATGCAGACTCTGCACAGAAGACACCCCAGCTGAGGATCGAACCGGAGAACCTCTTGCTGTGAGGCAGCTGCACCACCATGGCCACCTTCTTTTCAGGGGGATCCTAAGTGATATTTATACTACTAGGGTTTCGGGGAACGTCCCCTACTCTTTTCAGTAGGTGACATGGAATCTTTTACACCCACCTTAGTTACCACCAACTCAGGCAGACAGACCCTTTGCTGAATTTCTCATCTGAAGGATGACACATGACTCCCTACTGAAATGTCAGCATTGCAAATGCTGAGTGCCAACAAGCTGAAAAACTAAACTAAAACTATGGGAGAAAAATTAATTTTTGAACATCGCTCTATTTATTTATTTATTTTACATTTGTTGACCGGGCTAGTCCAACTGGATGTAAGTCCATTTTCAATAGAGGCCCGGGGAGATAAGCTCCACAACTCACAGTAATATTTACAGTAAATGACATTTTACAAATGAAGGTAGACAGCAGATTTTTTGCAATACCTTGTGATTCTGCTTACAGAATCTTAGTACATATCAGCTATGGTTAGTCATACAAAGAAATCTCTAGTAACACTTAAAATAGTTAAATTACACTCTCTTAATTGTTAATAGAATAGTAACTAGCTTATACAGGTATGGAGATTAATAATTAGAGGTAAGTGAGGTAGTTAATCAGGGTTAACACGGGCATAAACACTGTGATTTAAAGTATGGCTTCAGTTTGCTTTTAAATAGGGTTATAGAGGAAAGGGAGGTTAGGGTGTCTTCTCCTTTAAACTTCCTATTTTGCAGGGGAACAATCCCCCTTCCCCTGTTTTTTTCAGCCATTCAGTCTCTGTGTTTCAGAACTCACTCTTACAGGTCCTGACATTTCAAATAGTTATCCAACACACTCAGGCCTGCAGCACCACCTTATGCTGCACAGCAGCGTCAGCAATACAGCTGCACAGTATGGGAATAGAACCCACAACCTTCTGCATGAAAGGTGAGTTTGCTACCTGTTGTGCCACTGACATTATACCACTGTCAATGTATTATAAGAATAATTAATACTCAATGAAAAGGAATATATATGACACTGCTATAACTTTGGCAAAGAGCATCAAAACATATGCACAGTATATCACATGTTCTACGAGTGGCAGGTGCCACAGCATAGTTGTGTAATGTCTTCCCTTAAATTTGCCACAGAGATTTCCTTAATGCACCATTTTGCATGACTAGCAAAAAACAAGTGAGTCTTGTACTATAAAGCATTTACTAAACTCTCAGTATTAATTTGTAGGAGTGCGAGCTAATGCATAGTTTAAATGGATTAGTATGAACGACACATATGAAAGAGCAAACACTTGAGTCCAAGAGTGTTACAAATTCATTGCTCTTCCATATAGATGCTTCATTGCCATGACATCCTCAAACTCTGTTAATCAAAGGGGTCATAATACACAAGTTAGTTCATCAGTATTCACCAGGTCATATAGCTGGGTGAGGAGCTTAACTCGCTCTACACAGTTATTACGCCCCTTGTCTTTAATGGAACACCATATGTTTTGCAAACAAAACCAATACATAGTAATAATTTATTTAACAAAACAGTAAGCAAATAGTATGTTCTGAATTACAAACAACAGAAGAATATTATCAACAAAGTTGTTCACCAGTAAATCTCCCCCCAAAACTTATAAAATATCTCACAAGCTATTTTATTTTATATTAAAAAACACACAAAAAGTCACACTGTTAAAAATCATTTTAAATTTGTCAGAACGTTGCCCGACTGGGTCAGGAGCAGGACATCTGTTTGAGTTTTTGGTAACTTAAAAGATAAATTAACAGCCAGTCAGTTGGTGTGTAGGGTTAAGCAGCAAACAACTATGCCTCCTATCCTGGGGAAGAGACCACTCACAGGTGCATCACAATCTGGCAGAGATCAAAAAGCAGTGCAACGCCTGAGTGCTGTATCAAGCTCATCAAAGTGCACAGGTTCTAAGAATAGTAGGCAGAAGCAAAAATTCAGGGAAAGTGCCAAGAATGGCTTTGCACCAGGGCTAACCTGTTTATTTCACTAGCCAGCTTAATTGCAGTCTCCATTTGAGTCACCCAACCAGAAGTGCCTCAGTCCAGGATGGTAATCTACTAAGCAGGTGGATGTCAGTGTTCCTTGGAAAGTGTATGATGGCCAGAGTGCCACTGTAAAAAAAAAAATCACTTTAACTATGTCAAAGCTACACATTCTCAACAAAACTTCTGGTTGCAGTTTTTTCTTTGTGGTCAGACAGACTTTAGTTACCAGTGAGAAGTTGTGGGCGTTAAAGCAAGCACATTATGACAAATCCAGTGTCTGTTAGTTAAGGCAAGGTCACAAACTCACTGTAGTAGGTTTATTAAATAATACCACACACACACACACACACACACACACACACACACACACACACACACACACACATACACACACACACACAAGACATGGAGAAAACACATGCATGGTATTCATTAAAACAATCAAACAGTGAATCCAGCATACAAAAACATATCATACACCTTGCTGAATACAATGCAGAACTCAGAAAAAAAGGGTATCAAAATCCTTCTGGTATGCAGAAATAAAATATCTTAGAAAGTCCGCACACCAAAAATTAACATGCACAAACCACTGAAAAGGTCCAGTGACAGTTTCCCAAAATAGAACTAAATCACAAAAATTTGATTTTTTTACGTAATACAATCCAGTATCTCAGAGGTCTCAGACACCCCACTCATGAAACACAAATGAACACAGAAACTGAACAGCAACTTGTCAGACAAAAAGTAAGTGTATAACTTAACCAGAATCACACACTGGCATTCACAATAACACACACAAATCATGCACTCATATCTCACTTCCCTGAGGAGTATACCACACTTCAAAAAATACTAATCTTTTATTTATTTATTTATTTATTTGACATTTGTTAACCGGGTTAGTCCATCCGAGCCAATGGCCCGCTTTCAATGAAGACCCGAGTAGAAAAGCTTCAGCAATACAAACATAAAAAGATAGCACAGTAGGCAATATACAAAACCTAAGCAAAACAGTGCAGCAATATAACATAAGCAAAAATTACATATGCAGTTGGGTACTTCTTTCATAGTTCTTCATATAGTTAGTCACCATACCCCAAAATGCAAAAGGATTTCTTAGGCTGCCAACAAGCTGTCCATTTCCGAACATGTACTCAGACACAAATTGTTCCCTTGCAGCTCTTCTACAGGTGGTTGAAGTGAAATTCCTTGAGCATCAGTAAAACCAAGGAAAAAACTCTTAGAAACATAATGCTTTATACTGTTTTCTATGGAAAATCATCACCACAATGATTTTTCAGTGTGTGCCAGCTGTGATTCACTTCTTTGGGGACATTTCTACCTTCATTTTGTTGGTAAGAGCAAGTGATCTTGTCCCCTATGACAACAGGGTGTGAAAAAATGCTTACTTTTTCACTCTTTTCTGTTTTGAGCATTATTTCCTGTATTTCGGATGATCAGTATATCAGTATTGTGGCAATTGGTGATTCATAGTAGATCCTGTTCTCACTTGTCTGATTTCCCCAAGCACTTTCACAAACTTGTTCTGCTATCAAATGAGACTGTGGGAGATAAAGAGAAGGGTACTTTTTAACCATTGAACAAAATGCAAATACCTGTGGGGCATTTCCTAAAGAGATAAGCGTGCATCAAAAGGGAACACGGTAGTTATAATGTAGAGCATGAGTGGGTGTAGAATTAATTTACTTTTACTGACAGTTTAACAGATGAGCATAATATCAGCAAAATGGATGAATCCAGTGGTCTTTTTAGACTGAGAAATTTGATATTCTTAAAATTTACATCAAGGATGGGCTTCAAAAGGGACTGTAATTCTAGGTAATAGTCCAGGAATCCTGATGCAGAGTTGTGCAGAATCCAGCAGTGGTTTCAGTGTCGAGTTCAAAGCACAAAAACATACACACACACACACACACACACACACACACACACGTACGTACACATACACTCAGTGCTTACATATGCGTGTATGTAAGTATGTCTGAGTCCATATGTATGTGAAAGGCATGCTCAAGTGTCAAATTATGTGACGGAATTCAGAACATGATATTCTTAGAATAATAAAAACAAGACATATACAGACTACAGTGGAAAGAGGCCCTGTTTTGCTGAAAATGAAAACACTACACCATTGCCACTTGTTGCAAAATAAAGAGCGATATGTAACATAAAAAGAAAGATTCCAGAAGTACAAAATAAAGATAATATAGCGTGGAAAGTGATTGCTCAGATGTTCCAGATTAATAATATGAGAATTCCAGAATAAATTACTAAATTAGAACATAAAACCTATTTTGGAACAGTTAAGACCAAATGACCAGTAAGGAAGAAAACATGGCACACTTTTGTAAATTAATTAATAAACAAAGAAAGATAGTTTGCTGGGTAAAAACAATACACAACAAAGCAAAGATGTTCCTATGCAAATATTTGGGCTTCCAAAAAAAAAAAAAAAAAAAAAAACATGTGTTTTTTGAATTTTATGTGTAAGTATACAACAAAGAAAGCTTATTACTTACAACACCTGACTACTCTATATAGCCACTATGGAAACAGTATCTTCCTTACTTCACCTGTACAGTGATACTAACTTGTAATAAAATACTTGTAACTCAACCCAACCCTTGCCAGCATTAACTAGCCAAAGTAAAAACCTACAGAAATACCACCCCATCCAGACTATAAGCCAATGGGCTAGTGGAGTACTTAATGCAGAATATCAGCAAGCGATATGAATTGCCAAGGTAAAAGGTATATGGAATAAACAAGAGATGAACAGAAGCTGACAGGTTACCAATATTCTGTATCTTCTACTATTATAGACACAAGACCAACTCTTTTAGGAACATGACAAATTAGATGCTACCTTTTTTCCAAGCCAAGGAACAGATAAGGTAGGCAAAGAAAATAACTCAAGTAACCAGAAGTATTCAGCTAACATACTACCCTACTGGCATTCAGGCTAGCACGCCTATGGAAATCCCTCCCACCCTCCATTCGTACCATCACTAGCCTTCCTACCTTTAAAAAATCACTCCACTTCTACCTATCATCCACATGGGAATGCTCCTGCTCCTACCCCACATAATCTTTCTATACTCTTTACTGTATTCCACCTTTTACTCTCTCTACCTCAGACAGTAATCTATTCCTTAATAGTTCCTATCCTCCTGAAAGCCTTATGCACCTATCTACTCACTTCCTTATCCTTGTGCCTATGATATAATTTGATTTCAACTTTAATATGTTTTATTATTTGATTGTATTAATGCTTAACTTTACTCATTTTAATCACTGTTCCTCGTGATCTCATGTACAATAATTTGGATGTAAATCTTTTTAATATGTAATCTGCATATAACTCTCTATAATATGAAATCTGTAATGGAGCTTTTCTCCCCAGGACTCCATTGAAAACGGGTTCTCTTGGCCCAATGGACTATCCTGGTTAACCAACAGCAAATAAATAAATAAATAGTACCCTGGTATCCCACTGTGGCTAAAGCTCACAGCCTGTCCCACTGTCTGTTTGTGGGTGTGAGGGACAGATCACCTGACAGTGCGGGGACTGCCTTACCAGTTTTCTAGTGCCATAATAAGAGCAATATCTCTTGGAAGACTGCTCCTTACTCTGGATTTCTTCAGCTGCTGAGCTCAGATGAGAAACCCTTTGGGGTTTTATTTCCATCTTCTGCTTTTTCTGTCAGTGCTTCAGTAGTATATCCTGCTGCTTTGATTGTTTTTTTTTTATTTTGTTTGCTTGTTTTTGTTTTTTACTGGAAATATGTATATACCGGCATACTATAAGCCTTACACTGTTTAAAATAAGCATGTTTGTTTCTGGTAAATGTGTTTTATGGCCATATATAAATGTTTAGCTTGAGTTTCTGAACTAAGGCTGTTGTATTTGCACCAGATACTGCTAGTGTGTAGTGTGGGAATAGAAAGATTAAAACATTACCCTGGTATCAGAGGTGGCAGTGCAACATATTCATAGTGGCTTAACATGAGAGTAGCTCTAAGCAAGCACCATGTGAAACCTGAACAAGCACCTAGAATTATTCAGTGCAGCTTCCACACCTTAAGTCTGAAAATGAATTCACATACTCACATGAACAAGAGTAGCTGCATATTGATGGCTAAAGGTGTATGGGCATGTCGAGTGGTTACTACACTGCAAAACTGGTATGTAATGGTGGAGATATTTTGAAGGCATGAGCAAACACACCAGTATATTAAAGCCATAGCACCAATTGAACTGGAGGCTGGCAAATAGATTTAGTAAGGGACTTTTTGTCCATGCACAAATGTTTCAACAGTGATTCTTTGCAGTGGCATCCATTATCTGATTCAAGGTAAGTTAACCTTGATGTCCTTTATTAAAAAAAAATCAATAAAAAATTTACTTTGTTATAAGTGACTTCTGGACACAAGAAAAAGGAAGGGGAAAATATAGCAATGTGGTTTGTATGTACAAAGACAAATCCAGGGTCACTGCAAAAGTTTTTTTTTTTGCAAACCAACCAGTGGAGTAAAAACATATGAAGGCAAACACTGCATACCAACACACTTTGCACATGTAAATCTCAATTTTTAACAAGGTGGAAGCATGAAATGATACCTTAACACTTAAATTAATAAAGATCTAAACTGGTTAATAATATAAATGTTATATTCTTTAGCTCCTTGGTGCAATACCTTACTGGATGTGATTGCAGTCAAGTAAGGCCATGGCTATAGTGCAGCAAAAAATGTCCCCTCTAACAAAGGAAATGCTAGAGCAAAGATTAAATTACACGAGTCAAGCACCCTGCTGAGATCTGCCAATCAATGGAATTACCAGGTCAAATTACCCTCAGGACTTTGACAGCTAGGGAAGCTAAGTGTTATGGGGGAGGGGAGAAGTAAATGGACTGGAATTCATTGTCTCACAAATTAGTGCCATTTAAACTAAATTAGAAAAAATGCAGCAGTAAACAGCACTTTGAGTGTGTTCTGTGGCATTTGCACTGCTTCTGTTTTAAGTAGTCATCCAGCAGCAGGGAATGTTACTTACACTGTTCTATTTTACTCAGTACTTTGTACGCATGCAACATCTATGAAATGACAGGAACTTTAGGCAAACGGAGGTCTGCATGATGTAACATTTTTGAGCCTAACAATGATTCCTGGGATACTGGATGGCAACCTGATTTATCCAAACCACGTCAATATGCCAGCCTCCAGGTGGTCAGAGTCTGGAATTACATATAAAAATATTTAAAATCCTGTAAATAATCCCAGAGTGCTGTTAAAGTGAAGGAAACATCATCCCAAGATGTTTTAAACATGTTTTTTGAGTCTGTGGGTGCGGTACTCCTTTAAGTAGAATTCCTTTCATTATCTCATGCTTCCAGAACAGCAAGTTAATTGCAGTTGTTGTTTCTGTTGATTAAAAGCTTCATTCATTTGGATGTTTTCACTAGAAAACTTGTTAATTTTGCATTTTTCATTTGGTGATATGATCACTGGGGGTAATTGAGCAGGATTGCATCATTTGAAATTATTTTTTCATTTAAACTGCAATTTTGGTGCAATTTTGCATGTTACACATTTCTGACAAGATTTTTTTTCATAAGTTTATGCTTTACTTCTTGTCTAAAACAGGCTTATGCTATTTCTAATCACTTGGGGCTGAAATTAACCCTTTCCTGACAAAACCTGTGGGACTTTATTGCATGTATTTTGTGTTTTTAAATGTGTTACTGAAATCATTGTCTTTTTATTCAGTGCAGTGTTCAGAATAATACGCCTGAAGAACCAGGCTTCAGCCTGCTACTTAAAGGAGAATAGTGGGATGTTTTGAACTGGCTGACCATACAGCCATTATTTGGTTTCGGTCTGGCTATGCTTTTGTCCCCAAACTTGATAGACTCACCATCTACCCCTTATGCACTTAAAAAAACATAAATGTAAATCAAGAAATATGCCTCAGTCTACTGCTTGTGACTCCACAGTAACCTTGGGCAAGCTTTCAGACCACTTGCTTTCTTGTGCCTTAAGGTCCCCTAGTGTGGTGGAAGTACCACAACTGTCATTGACATGAGGGTCAGGCATGTCCTCCAGGGAGAATCACATTTTTTAGGTGCAGGAAAAATGAGGAGGACAGAATTGGTTGCCAGTGCTGGTATGTCTCTCCCCCAACTCAGGGATTCTTACAGAAGTCTCAACACATTGCAGGGAAACAGTCTCTGACTGTGTTTTCGTCTGAGCTGATAGCTATGGCTAGATCCATTTTAGAGGACACTGACTACAGGCTGCAAACCCAGGTTATGAATAACACTGGCACTCCCACCCCCATTCAACCTCCCCCAATCCTCATTTGAATGGATCTGAAATCTGAAGTTTCTGAAGTGTCAGTGTCTGAGTATTCAGTTTCCTCTAAGTAATAACAGGTTCAAAAACCCAAACAAATGTTTTTTTTTTCAAATGCTGGCTAGATTTAGGGATATATTCAGTTGGGAGCAATCATCATCTGGCCCCGAGATCAGCAGGCCATATGATCTTTTGGAGGATGAGGCCCAGACATGGCAACCCCCCTTCACTAATCCCAGCAACAGAGAATGTTTTTAAGAATGCCTGCAATTTTCTTCTGTTGAATGAGTCTCTGCCTAAAAAAAGTGTTTAAAAATGTACCTGTTCCAGCTCAATCTGGCCAGACAGATTTGTCCGACTTCTCTTGTGGAGATGTCAGTGGGAGTGCAAGTGCAGGTCACTTGGAGTCCCTAGAATGCATGAAAGTTTTTACTTATTTTTATTTTTACATTTGATTCCCTGGAAAGTCTGACTGGACAGAATGCCCAGCTTTGATATTGTCGGCCTTTGACAGGGTGAAGTAGACCCCTTATTAATGTGGGTACTCTGTATAACCATAAAATGAAATATATGTTCTGGATTTTTAGATACATGTAAATATAAGGCATTACATTTTCAGCGGAGGCCCGGGGAGAAAAGCTCCACATAGAACAGAGAAAAGATGTCTTAAAGTAAAGATATAAGAGAAGGAAGATTACAAAAAAAAAAAAAAAAAAAAAAAAAAACAGCTGGACATAGAGTATAATTTTTCATAGTTTAGATACTCACAAATGTGTACAAATAAAGGTATAACTGAGATAAAAATAAGTAGCATAAAGGGGGTATGAAATAATATTGGGTTATAGTTAATACACAAAAATCCACAGTCGCAGAACAAAATCAGCTGAGTCCAACAGACTGTTATGAACACAAACTTTATTACTTAAAATAACAAATAAAAACTGTGAGCGCTTTCAGGATAACCCTTCTTCAGACAATACAACAATATGTTTAACATCCATTTATGTATTACTATTTAAAATTGTTCAACCAATCATTTTACTACCCGCCTCTTTCTTAAGGCTGGTTTTAAAGGTATACCTGTGTTCAATCCTGGTGAGTGGTCCGCTGCTAGTTCTAATATCCACTGTAGCTCCTTACATTCAGTAAAATTCACTATACCCCCCCCCATCTCTTATTAATGCATTTATATTACGCTGTCAAAAACTCAAACTGAGGACAGAGTAATAATTGACATGGAAATGTCAAAACCCCCGAATATCAAACACACACAAAAAAAAAAACAAAAAAAAACCACCCAAACACATACCCAAACACAACACAAATTGCTCTATGCAGGGGGGGCATGCCCCCCTGCACCCCCCGCTACTTAAATATACCAACTCTGAGATCGCACTACATTGCAGTAAACGGAAATCTCCCCTTACAGAGATTTCCGTTTACACACGCGATGACTTCCGCTTTCGACATTTTGGTGCCGACAATATCAGCTTTGATATTGTCGGCCTTTGACAGGGTGAAGTAGACCCCTTATTAATGTGGGTACTCTGTATAACCATAAAATGAAATATATGTTCTGGATTTTTAGATACATGTAAATATAAGGCATTACATTCATTTTTTTGCCTTATGCTTGACATATGATGAGATATTCTAGCTTTTAACTTACAGTTAGTTTTACCCACATAAAAACTGGGGCAGGACTGACATACTGTTAAATATACTACATTTTCTGTATGAAAGTCAGCATGTAACTTAAAAACATACTTCTTAGTAACAGCATGTTCAAAATAGTTCCTATTGCTAGTCATTGAACATACTTTACAGTGCTGCAGGGAAAAGTGCCCATTCTATCAGAAATTAATTCTTTTTTAATCTTCATACTAGGTTCTCTACACAACAGATCTTTTTAGCTACTATTGCGTCTAAACCCAATATTTGTTTTTTCTTCTAATAGACCTTTCAGTTTATCTTCACGTAACAAAATCTTCCAATTTTGTTTAATTATTTCACAAATGTCATTTATGTTATTAGTAAAGTGCAACATAACTCTTTTCACTATCTCAAGTCCTTCTTTCATTATTTTATATGGATATCCCGTCTGTTCCATATGTTAATGAAGGGCTTCTAATTCATTTTCAAACATAGCTTCCTCAGTACATATTCTTGATATGTGTAAACCCTGCCCCACTACTATATTTTTAAAAGTATATCTAGGATGCATGCTGGAGAAATCTAGATAATGATTACTCCAGCAATCTTTCCTATATAAGGAAGTTATTAGGTTACCTGTCAAATCTTTGGTTATCCATACATCCAAAAAGTCTATTGTTCTTAAGTCATTTTTGACTGTATACCTTAAGAAACTTGTTGTCTCAAGATATTCAATAAATCTCCTCAGTTCAATCTCACCATGTCTCCATAATATATAAATATCATCCACAAACCTGGCATAATACAATAATGCATCACTCCACCACTGACTGTTGACACAAACATTAGTCCCCTCCCACTACACCATCATCAGATTGGCGTATGAGTTTGCACAAGGTGTGCCCAATGCAGCACCCTGTTTTTGCCTAAAGTGTATACCATTGCATAAAAACACATTATTCTGTAGTATCAGCTGTAGAGTCTCTAGTATTAATTGATTTGTTTTTTCATCAAACACCCTCTTTTCAAATAATACTTTACTTACTGCCATCAAGCCGTATTCATTACTAATCATGGTGAATAGATTATTGACATCAAGAGTGACCATTAGTATTTGTCATCCCCTCCTTTTTAGCAGCTTCAGATAGCTCAGTTAAAAAATATCCTGTATCTTTAAGTACCCGAGGGTAACACTGTGTTACTACTTTTAACTTGGATTCAACCCATATAGATAGATGTTCTGTTATTCAGTCCCTTCCAGAGACTATTGGCCTCATTGGTGGTGGTATAACATTTTTATGGATTTTAGGAAGGGCTTTAAATATGGGTATCACTGGATGTTCGATATGAAAAAAGTTAAACAAATCTAAATCCAGTAACCCTTGTTCCCTTAATTCTACCAATCTTAGTCTTACTTTAGTTATAACATTCTTTACCATTATGGGAGAAATACACATTGCCTTCGTTGAAGGTTGTGCGTCAGGGCTGGTAACCCGGTACGTAAAAATCCACTACCAATCATTAGCGGACCGGAGTTCCGCTGTGGCGACCCCTAACCAGGAAAAGCCGAAAGACGCAAACAAGCAAACATGGGAGAAATATACATATATGTATGTTCATCTTTAGTAGGTTCACTTAATACTTCGTTACAGCCCCACCTTTATCTGCCTGTTTAATTACTATTCGTTGATCTTCAATTAGTGCACTCAAAGCTTTTTTCTCTAAAGCTGTTAAATTCTCAAACTTGCAATGATAGTAGTTTGTACGGCGGGGTGCATCATTAGTATAAAGGTACTGGGATGTCTCATTACTGTTTGTGTATTAGCATTATTACCAAACATCTCTCTTATACAAATTTATTAAAACATGTGAGATAGAAATAAGGAAGTGCTTTGACATAAATCATTGCAAGTTTGAGAATACCAATGAGGCAACGTGTTCTGCAATCACTTACTATTACAGGTAAGTAGGACTTAACGCAATTGTACTTTCAGTGAAGATTTTCCTGGCAAATCCACAGTAAATATTATCTACATCTTTTTCTCAATATATTAAATAATTATCTGATCCCTAATCTTTTTTTGCCCAAACAATTTTTGCTTTGTGTTAATTCACCCAGGAGGACATATGTACAGCGGTATACCTTAATGTGATACGTGCCAGGCAACAGAAGACACACTTTACTTCTGTGTACTAATACTAAAATACTCTAGGAAAATTATAACAACTCTACTGACACATTACTGCCTTTTACTGAAATATTTTTCTTCTCAAAGGCAGCGCAGTCAGGCCATGCATAAATTCTGGAAAAAGAAAAATATCATTAACTAGAAATTTAGGCAAAACCACATAAAGTGTTTGAATTTACAAATTGAAGCTGAAGGAAGGAAGGAAAAAAAGAAAAGCACCAGCACCTATATAAAATGTGTGCGTGTGTGTGTGTGTGTGTGTGTGTGTGTGTACGCTTGTGTGTATGCTTGTAATGAATGGCACATGCCACTAGTATAAGTATCATCAGGTAGCAACATTCAGCAAGGGAGAAGGTAAAGTTAAGGTGTCACTGCAATGCTAACACTTGGTGGTATACATTTTAGCATCATTACCTACTAAGAACACCACTCTGCTTCACTTCCTACCTAAAACTTACCTTAGGTGGTAGGACTGCTAGACTTTAGGCTAAAGAATACCTCAACTGGATGTCCCTGTTGTACTCTTCAACTGTGTTGTCTCTTTTGAAAAATCAGTAATTTTGTAACAAAACAGAACTGATGATACAAAGCCACAATCTCGTCTCTCACAATGTAATGAGGTATAGAAATAGTGTACACATGCACTTTGACCCAAAGGAGGAAATGTGTCTGAGATGTACTATGATCACCTGCAAGTGGACCAATTAAGTTGTAACAGTGTAATGCACAGACCAAATATGCAATCATTTCCACTTGAAGGCACAGATGTGGCAAACAGAAGGTCTGTTAGCAAATCTCAGCAAACAATCTCTGTAGAAAGAGGGGGATTTAAATTAGAAGCCATGCCCTGAGGTGGAGTCAGTTGTTGCCTCAACCACGGAACACATGCTTGGCTGGACAAAACGTTTTTCTATACCATCATGACTCACTGTTTCTTAATCAGTGTCCTTCTCAGCCACCAAAGGGAAATGTGAATAGGGTTTGATCCTTCTTACGTTAACTTTGTGATGACATGTGGAATCAGTGGAACTGTCAGCCATATGTACAGGAAATCTCCCATGCCAGTTGAGGGGGAATGCATCCACTGCTATTTCCCCCTTGTACCGCTGCACTAAGCAGAAGGGGTAGGATTGCACTCTGACTGGCAAACAGATTGGTATACAAAGTGCCAACTCCTAGAAAAGTCAGACCAGGCAAAACCTCTACACATATAACTCCAGAAGAGGAGTGGCACAGTAACTCAGACGGTCCCCAGCTCATTCACTGCTCTGGGAATGTGAACTATTGGAAGATGATACCATCTCCCTTTATAGATGGTACAAATGTATGCCCCCTTCTTTGTCAGCTATGGCACAACTGATTGATTGCTTGACTAGGAAAAAAATGTCCTAATTGCTTCTATGCTGGCGAGAATATAAACACACCCTCTGGTTGCCTGGATGATGGCCTTTCCATGGAGGAGAAGGCTTGATTGTTGGCATTATTTTGGCATGATATTTAACTCATTGAAAAGTTTAACTAAGAAAAGACTCTCCAAAATGAAACTTGAAAAGTCTGTGATATTTCACAGGTACTTACTTCTAAACAAAAAAACACAGCCTTCTTGAGGCAAATTCTTCTAAAATGCTATATCCGCAGCAAGAAAAAAAAAAAGACTAGTGTTGATGGTGAAAGGGAATCTAAATCAACCTATGGAATTTACTCCTAATATGCTGGACAATAAAGAACAAAGAAAATAAGAACAAGTTGAAGCTAAACTAACAAGACCAGTGCTGTGTAGCCATCACACTCCAGGAGAAGCCATGTGTGAACAATGCCTGAAAAACAACACTTAAGTGGATTAGCAGCCCACTTGTATAAATAAGATACACAGTGACTCAAGGAAGTGTTAAACAGATTAATACAAAGCCATTAATATGCTTATAGAAAAACTGTCAGAGAAGTCTTGTTTGTTTGTGCAGGTGGGAAAGCGGAAAGCTTATAGCAACTACAGTGGATATAACAAGTTTATACACCCCTGTTAAAATGCCAGGTTTTTGTGATATAAAAAAATGAGACCACAATAAATCATTTCAAAACTTTTCCCACCTTTAATCTGACCTATAACCTATGTACAATTCAATTGAAAAACAAATAAATGTTAGGGGAAAAATATAAAAAATAAACAACGTACAATACACTGGTTACATAAGTGTGCACAGCCTTAAACTAATACTTTGTTGTGTGTGCACACCCTTAAACTAATACTTTGTTGAAGCACCTTTTGATTTAATTACACCATTCAGTCTTCTTGGGTACACACCTGCCATCTATCAAAGGTACTCTGATTAACCCCAAATAAAGTTCAGCTGTCCTAATAGGATTTTCCTGATATTTACTCAGTTGCCTGCTATAGTAAAAGCCATGGTTTGCAGACAGCTTACAAATCATCAAATGGATCTCATTGTTAAAAGGTATCAGTCAGGAGAAGGGTTAAAAAAAAATTTCCACAACATTGGATATACCATGGAACACAGTGAAGACAGTCACCAAAAAGTGGAGAAAATATGGGACAACAGTAAAGTTGCAACAAACTGGACATCCCACTAAAATAGATGAAAAGGCAAGGTAACAACTCATCAGGGAGGCTGCCAAGAGACCTACAGCAACACTGAAGGAGCTGCAGGAATTTCTGGCAAGTACTGGTTGTGTACTACGTGACAACAATTTCCCGTATTCTCCATATGTCTGGAGTAGGGCTGTAAGTTGGAAGCCGTTCCTTACACAGAAAAACATCAATGCCCAGCTAAAATTTGCAAAACAATACATCAAGTCTCCCAAAAGCATGTGGGAAAATGTGTTATGGTCTGATGAGACCAAGGTTGAACTTTTTGGCCACAACTCCAAAAGGTACGTTTGGCGCAAAAACAACACTTTGCATCACCAAAAGAATACCATCCCCATGGTGAAGCATGGCGGTGGCAGTATCATGCTTTGGGGTTGCTTTTCTTCAGCTGGAACTGGAGATTTAGTCACGGTGGAGGGAATTATGAACAGTTCTAAATACCAGTCACTTTTAGCCCAAAACCTTCAGGCATCTGCTAGAAAGATGAAGATGAAGAGGAATTTCACTTTTCAACATGACAATGACCCTAAGCATACATCCAAATCAACAAAAGAATGGCTTCACCAGAAGAAAATTAAAGTTTTAGACTGGCCCAGCCAGAGCCCAGACCTAAATCCAATAGAAAATCTGTGGGGTGACCTGAAGAGGGCTGTGCAGTAGAGATGCGCTCGCAATCTGACAGATTTGGAGCACTTTTGCAAGGAAGAGTGGGCAAATATTGCAAAGTCAAGATGTGCCATGCTGATAGACTCCTACCCAAGAAGACTGAATGTTGTAATTAAATCAAAACGTGCTTCAGCAAAGTATTAGTTTAAGGGTTTGCACACACAACAAAGTAGTAGTTTAAGGGAGTGCACAATTATGCAATCAGTTATTGTACGCTTTTTCTTTTTTATATTTTTTCCCCTAACAGATTTGTTTGTTTTACAATTGAATTGTACAGGTAATAGGTCACATTAAAGGTGGGAAAAGTTTTGAAATGAGTTATTGTGTTCTCATTTTTTTATATCACAAAAACCTGGCATTTTAACAGGGGTGTGTAAACTTTTTATATCCACTGAACATCACCAGGTCACTATTTATTTATGCATTTATTTAACCATTCATTTGGTCTCAGGTAAATGGTTCCCTATTAGCTGACAGAAGACGCATTCTCTCAAATGCATCTTGATCGAACTTTATAGTGCGAAATGGCAAAATACCGAAGCGGCATATATGCAAATTCTTTCCCTGGAAAAGAAATCACATAGCCGCCTTTAGTATTTTGCCTTCTTCTTTACTGTAGAGCTGTCTCAGAGTTGATATATTTACGTAGGAGGGGTGTGGAGGGCACAGCCCCGACATTAGTGTGTGTGTGTTTCTTGGAACAGCGATTATCGCTGTTCTGAGTGTTCGAGATTGTAAGCTTTCGCTTACATGGGGTAGATGAATTAGCATTCGCTTTTCTAAGCATTCCGTGATTCAGTATGGACCCAGGTAAACAGATCTGGCCCAAAGGACCCTTTACAGGTATACCCCATGAACAAAGATTTATAAGCAGAAAGTACAGTTGTATATACTTACCATAAATGTAGATGTTCGAGTGTATTCACTGTTGCAGTCATCACATTTAGGGTAGCCCTCGGCCAGCCCGAATACCAGAGGCTTAGTATTTCTGTGTCGGTTTCTGTCGTTTCAGGACTGACGTCAGATCATCAGTAGTAGAAAGTAAGGCAGCCAACGCCATTACATCAGTTTTTCTTGCCCTAACCTGTCAGGAGCCCCCAAGTAGGAACCAGGTTCTGGTGGAAGAACCCCACCATTAGAAAGTAATACAAATATGTCCCTTGTATGGAAACAGAAGAAAGGGGGATGGAGGGAGGGAAAGCAGGACTGCAACAGTGAATACACTCGAACATCTACATTTATGGTAAATGTACACAACTGTACTATGTTCTTCGTGTTTCACTGTTGCAGTCATCACATTTGGGTTGATTTCCAAAGCTGAGGAAATGGGTGGAGGCAGTCAAGGAAACTAGGGGCTGGCTAGGATGCCCTGCATTACTGTAGAGGCAAACCATGCCCTGAATTTGGAGAAGAGAGGCAGGTGGGAATGTTTGGTAAAAGTGTGAACAGATGTCCAGGTGGCAGCCTCCAGGATGTCCCTGGTGTGGACTCCTCTGAGGAAAACTGCAGAGGTGGAGGCTGCTCTGGTGGAGTGAGTCCTGACCCCATGGGGGAGGCTTTCCATGTTGTTTGTAGCAGAAATGGATGCAGTGTGCTATCCATTTGGAAATGGTTTGTTTGGAGATGGCTTTGCCTTCTGCTCCTGTAGCAAAACTAACCAGCAATTGATCAGACTTTCTGAAGGATTTAGTCCTGTCTAGATAGAATCTGAGCTGTCTGTGCACATCTAAACAGTGCAGGATCCTTTTCCCCTTGTTCTGGGGATTAGGAAAAAAGGTCTACAAATGAATGGATTGGTTGAGAGCCACACTGGACACCACCTTGGGCATGAAGGATGTGTTAGTTCTGAGGGATACCCTGTCAGCATGGAAGATGATGAAGAGTTCCACAGCCATGAGCACTTGTAGCTCGAAGACTCTTCTGGCTGAAGTGATGGCCAGAAGAAAAGTTGTCTTCCAGGAGAGAAATTTTAGCTCTGCAGAAGAAGCTGGTTCGAAAGGGGGCAGGGTGAGCTTTTCCAACACAAAGTTAAGGCCCCAAGCTGGGGTTGGTGCTCTTCTGGGTGGCCTCAAGTGTCTAGACCCTCTTAGGAACTGTCTGTTCAAAGGGTGTGAGAAAAGGGGCTGCTCAGTGGGGAAATGAGCAGAGATAGCAGAGTCATGAATTTTTATAGAAGAGAAAGAGAGGCCACTGTGTAGTAGGTCAGCTAAGTAATCCAGAATAAGAGGGAGGGCTGTGCCAGTGCAGAACCTTTTCCATTTGTCAGCATAAGACTTTCTAGTGCTAAGGCATCTAGCCTCATGTATAACATCTAGAACCGGTTTACTGAGGTTGGCAGATTTATCTGGGGTTAGGGAATAAGCCAAGCTGCCAAACTGAGTGTATGCAATTGGGGATGCATGAATTCCCCTTCCCTCTGGGTCAGGATGTTTGGAATCTGAGGAAGATGCCATGGTGTCAGTGGGGACAGGCTGCACAGCAAGGGGTACCAGTGCTGGCGAGGCCAGTCTAGAGCTATAAGAATTGTCCTTGGTTTTTCCTCCTTTATTTTGATCAGTAACCTGGGGATGAGAGGTAGTGGAGGAAAGGCATAGACCGATAGATTGACCCAGGGGAAGGACAGGGCATCCACTTTCCAAGCCATGCAGTGACACTCCTTGATGCAGAATTTGCTGTGCTGATAGTTGGTGTGGGAGGCAAACAGGTCAACCATCGGGGTGCCCCACTTCTGAATTATTAGGGTGGAGGTTCTTTTGTTGTGCTGCCACTCATGTGGGTCCAGAAGATTTCTGTTTAATTAGTCTGCCAGAGAGTTGAGAGAACCTGGTAGGAATTGTGCTAACAGGTACAGTTTCATGGCAGAGGCTGTGTGCCAAAGGGTCATGGTCAGCCAGCACAGAGGGTAGGAGTGAGTCCCTCCCTGCTTGTTGACATACCACATCACAGTGGTGTTGTCTGTTTTGATCAGGAGAGCCCCTGGGGAGAGAAGGGGCTTGAAAGCTATCAAGGCATGCTGGACAGCCATCATTTCTTTTTGGTTGATGTGCAGAGGGATTTGCTGCGGGCTCCACTGGCCCTGTATGCACCTGCCATCCAGGTGTGCACCCCTAGCATAGTCGGATGCATCTGTGGTGAGGGTCTGGGTGGCGGGGTGTGGTGATAAAGGTAGTCCCTTGTTGTGGGAGCATGCTGTTGCCCACCAAAGAACATATTTTCTGAGGCAAGGAATTATAGGTATAAGAGTCTCCAGGTCTTGAGAGTGTTTACACCAAAGGCTCTTTAGGTACCACTGAAGTTTCCTCATATGCAGTCTGGCATACAGAAGGAGTAGTATGCAAGATGCCATGAACCCCAGAGCTTGCAGGATCTTTCTTGCAGATAACTGGGGTCTGGTGGCTAGTTGAGAGAAGTAGGCTGTCAAGAAAATTTGTTTTTCTGGTGTAAGGAATGCCATCTGGGATGCTGTGTCCAGGCTTGCTCCCAGGAAGATAATCCTTTGGGTGGGCACCTGTTTGGATTTCTTTTCATTGATTGTGTATAATAGGGATGTTAGTAGGGCATTTACAAAGGCCAGGTGCCTGAGCAGCTATTCCCAGCTGTCTGTCTGAATAAGGCAGTCGTCTAAGTATGGGTAAATCTGGATATTCCTTTGTCTGCAAAAGGCAATGGCTGGAGCCAGACATTTTGTGAAAACTCTGGGAGCAGTAGATAAGCCAAAGGGAAGCACAGAGAAGTGAAAGTGTTGAGATCTTGCCCTGAAACAGAAATATTTCCTGCATGATTCCTTGATAGGAATGTGGAGGTAGGCCTCTTTTAGATCTAGGGTGGCTAGCCAAGCATCCTTGGAGAGCATGGGTAGCAGCTGCTGGAGGGTGAGAATTTTGAATTTTGGGATCACCAGGAATGTGTTTAGAATGGATAGATCAAGGATGGGGCGCCAGGTGCCCTCTTTTCTGGGCACCAGAAAAAGTCTGGAGTAGAAACCTTGGCCTATCTTTTCTTCAGGAATGTGCTCTACTGCCCTCATAGAAAGCAGGGAAAGGATTTGCTTTTGAGCCTCTGCCCACTGGTTTGGAGGTAGATCTGGGAACCCTTTTGGGGTTGGAAGGGTGTGGAGGAAAAATATGTATCCCTGAGACACTATGTTGAGAACCCAGTGGTTGTTGGTAACGGTGGCCCAGGTGCTTGTGTGAAAGGAGAGTTTTCTCACAGACACCAGCAGGATTTTTAAAAAGAAATTTGTGTGAGTCAGGGACTCTATAGTACCTGTCTGGTTTCTGGGTGCAGGAGGGAGGGTGTCAGGAGTCAAGCTGGAATCCAGGAAAGCATCCTCCACAACATCCAGAACTGGGGGGATCACCAAGGGTCTGTACTGTGGAAGATCTAAGAATTCCCTGAGTCTCTTTTTAGACCGAGGGTAGTCTTGACTCTCCTACTGGAAATGCTGCCTTAAGGTATGAAGGGTTTCCCCAAAGGAAAAATCCTCTGGGGGAGAGGCTGAAGGGATGGAATCTTCTGCATCAGAATCCTCATAGGTAGAGAGGGGTTGCATGTCTTCATATTTAGATGCATCAGAGTCATATGACGCTTGTTCAGACAAAACTACAGGGGACAGATCTCTTTTCCTTTTGGATGGGGTAGCTTGGCTTCCCCTGATCAGCATGATAAGGTCTTCTGCCATTTTAAGCATTTGAGACTGAGGCAAAGAAGCAGGTGCCTGAGATTGGGTCATCAGTTTCTTGGGTGTGGTTCATACCCTGGGCCTAAGAAACTCGGTCATTTACAAAAGAACGGTAGTCACAAATGAAGACATCAGTTTGTGTCAAGAATCGGTAGTGCAAAGGACTTCCTCGGAAGCCGGTACCTGCTCAGTGGCTCTGGACCCATTCAAGGTAGAGACGACTTTGAGATCCTTAATCGAAGAAGAGTTTTGCAGCATACCGAACTCTGAAAGGGTCTCAGTAGCGGCCTGCAAATCCACAGAAGCATGCATCAGGGGCTGCGAAAGTGCCTCACTGAGGACTGGAGAACTGATGACTAGCTTAACGGAAGTGTCATCGGTAGGTTTTGACCTGTGCGGTCTGTCTCTGTCTTTATCTTTACGTTTTTTCGGAAGATCTGCTGTCAGATGGCTTAACAATGCCATATCGGAATTTGAGGACTGTAAGCAAAAATATTTAGCTACAATAAGGGCCCGATGACAGATAGTTTTGGCATTGCACAAAGCACAGAAGCGACAACAGGGGATGTCGTGGTCTGGGCCTAAACAAGTGATGCAGTAAGAATGAAAGTCTCAGTGTGGTATTTGCTTTCCACAAGAAAGACAATTATTAACCATTTCTGACATCGGTTAGTGCAAGAAAAAAGGATCCCCAATGGGGAACTTAGCTTTAGAAGACTTCAACTTCAATTCGGTAGATGAAACTCAGGTAGCGGCTGACTGGCATTCGTGCAAACTGCTTCTGCTTTGGGTTCCATGGCAAGAAAGACTGATGTAATGGTGTCGGCTGCCTTACTTTATACTACTGATGACCCAACATCAGTCCTGAAGTGACAGCAACTGATGCAGAAATACTAAGTCTCTGGTATTCAGGCCGGCCGAGGGCTACCCTGGCAGGGATAACCTAAATGTGATGACTGCAACAGTGAAATATAAAGAACATCTACAAGACACACATATGCAAAGAAAGGCATTCATTTAGAAACAGCTGCTCCTTTTGGTTTCTTGATCCATATCAATTTGGTATTTTTAAATAGTTTTGGCCACAATGTATCTAAAAATATGGAACTATTCTTCAGTGTTTGCACACTGTTAAGTAGTGACCTGTGGCTGGCATACAAGGCATTCTCCGATCCATTACTGATAGATTTACTGCATATCAGCACAGCACATGGCATTAGAGATACCTGGTGTAGGGATATAAACCTCTTCTGCAACATCAACAGAATGGCTTGGAGGCAGAGGTATATTTCATAGACAATACTGCTAATGTGGAAAAGACTCCCCATCCACATAAAACAAAATACCTTTCTATCCATTTTCAATACCAACTTAGATCTATGGATGGGAAGCAGAAAATTTATCCCAGGACTATTCCCTGTGCTACTAAAGGACAGATGCATCTCATAAATGCTTTATCCCATGCATGGGTCCACTCAAATTATCTGTGGTATGATTCCAGTTATTCTCATTAGGGGTTATATATAATTATCGACCATGGGATAGATGGTCAATCTATAACCAAATGAGATATGTTATTTTTTTGCACAAAAAGGGAACTTGGCTAGGCTTAAAATGCCCCACAAGGACAGCTAGTCTAGTACTTGCCTATGAATCTATGAACCTGTGTCATCACCCTGACCTCCAACCTGATGAAGCAGTAATTCAACCACTCTAAAAGGTCCACTGTGGAGCAATGCAGGCTCCTGCTAAAACTTATTTATTAATCTTCTAACACCTTGACAGCTCTGTACCTTCTAAGGAGCTCAAACATTACAAAAAAGTCATTATATTTAAAGTTAAAAATTCCACTCTCTCAATAAAGGAAGCCAACAAGGCAGCAAAGCAAAGAATCACAGAAAATTTTCCAACGAAGAAATTCTTGATTTTAAGAATTCCTCTTTCTTAAAGTATTGTTTTTTGAAAAAAGCAGCTTTACTAATAAATAAACCTCTTAATCTTGCTTTACATGCAGCCCATTGTATGTCATAAGGAATGTCTGATGATTCAAGACTATTCACCATTTCATTTAGGATTTCTGAAGCTTGTTTGCAAATATCTTCATTTGACAATAAGTTATTATTTAAGGTCCACTTATTAAACATAGTTTTATTTTTGATATTGGGTTTTATGTTCAATTTTAGTGAAATTCTTGAGTGATCCGAAAAGAATCTGGGTTCTGTAGTAAAGTCCACAATATATTTTGAAATATAATCTGAAATTAGAAAGAAGTCTAATCTGGACCACGAATGATAGCACTTAGAATAATAAGTATATATATCATTCTTGTTTATATTTTTAACAGTGCGGAGGGATCTATTAAATTATATTCTGTCATCAAATCATTTATAGCCAGAGTAGATTGAAGATTATAGGTGACAGTGGAGCGAACAATCAATTACAGGGTTTATAACTGCATTCCAGTCACCACCCACTATAATATGATGATCCTTATAGGATGCAAGAATATTGTAAATTTTTAAAATGAACAAATGTTGTGAATTACATGGGCCATATAGATTTAAAATTAATAAGGGTTTGTCCAAACCAGCAATAGAAGCGGTAAATAAGCACCACCTCCCTCATCATCAAATTTCTCATCAATAATATTCCCAATGAATTTTTGTTTAATGATTATAGCTACACCTCTGGAGTTAGATGAGTCACCTGAAGCTATAATCTTTTTGATCCATTTTTTTTTAACTCTTTATTCCAACCAATACGTGAAATATGGGTCTCTTGAATAAAACAAATGTTAGCCTGTGATTTAAAGATCATATGAAATAATAGTGACTTTTTCGCTTTATCTTGAATGCCTCTAACATTCCAAGAATCTAAAATTATGTCAACAGGCATATTCTACAAGTATAATCATTATTGATGCTATAAAAGTGAACTCAAGGTGCAAATCCAACACGACATTAAAAAGAAGAAGAAAAAAAAATAAAAGAAAAAACAGTCTTTAAGTATTCAAGCAAGTCATCAAATAACATTTGTTGAAAAAAAAGAAAAAAGTTTTTTTAAGAACCATAAAATGTATAATAATAACCTTTATCCTAACCCTAGTGCCTACCCACCAATCCCCCTGTGATAAAGGAAGAGCAGAAGAACATGAAAAAAACATTGTAATTATAGATAATAGTAACCTCAAGTTAGAATACAAATTACTCAAAGGAAGCCTAACATAACATAAAGTCCGAGTAATACTACTAAAAATATATACAAAATTAACTAATTTCAAGACGTCCAACATGCTTAATCCCTACTTCTAATACTAATCTAAAGCTCCTATCCTTAAATTGAAATTTATAGTGATTAAATGTATTTCCTCAAGTATTTCAAGAGAAAGAGAAACAAGTAAATAATAAATAAATCACACTCTGCTTAATTAGAACACTCTATCATAAGAAGTAATACAATTAAAACTGAAAGATATGTAAGATAACATATATAAGTATAACAAAACCAACTGGTAACATTATAATATAAGTAAATAAGCATAGCATTACTGAACTAAAGATAATAGTCATGCACTATCTACTGAACCTTCTTTAGTACTTTAGTGATAATTTCATTAATCAACATGACCATTAGTATGATAAAAGCACTAATACCTGTAGAATGAGTATTTAGTTATAGTTCAAATAAAGCAAAAAAACAACTACCAAGCAACCATATCTCAAAATGAAAAACAATTCAGTCTGGAGATGCATCTATTAACTAGATAATAATAGTACAGGAACTATTCAAAATGAAATATTATAAGCTGTAAGGTTTTAACACTAGTTAATATACATGAATAAAGTATAATTATATTATTAAATAGTAACTTAAACAGCATCATATATATTGGACTGAATGTACAACAGTGTGCATACATATAATTTTAAATCTACTTTTTGAATATTTTACTAATGACTCTGTTAGGTTATATAGCCATACTATTCTTCTAAGCTATAGAAGTAACATAGCAAAACAGCATGAAAAGACAAGGCTTTTAAAGTAAACATTTTGAAAATCTAATTAAAACAGAAACAAGCAAGCTAAATGCAGTAAATCTAAGGGCTTAAATATATACATGTAGATTCAGCTAATCATATTAAAGATAGTTATTTCAAACCTTTCAAATAAGTAAAGGCTTTCTTAAACATAAACTACTAATCATAAATATCACATCCAGCCTCTGAGAAGAGAGAGAGCAGAGAATAGAGAGAACATGAAACTTTCATATGAACAGGTATACTTTGTAACATTTGTCAAATTAAACACTTCAGTATAATATAAAATATTGTATGAAAAAATATTCTGAATAGGAAAATATGTTCATTTCTTTACACATCCTTTAGAATTTTAATATATAAAACTAACCTGTTCATTTGTTTCCAGAAATATTTTCACTCTGCTTTATGAAAGTAGCAGCTTGCTTTGAAGTGATCAAACCTTATTGTAGTTCTTAAACAGTAGAATATTAAGATACAGTGTCAGGAAGCTTTTTAAATGTTTTAAGAAAAATGTCTTTTGCATCTTTAGGATCTGAACATACAAATCTTTTGTCATTAGCTGTGAAAGACAAGGTATTAGGATATGCCATTCGAAATCTAATCCCTCTTTTTATCAAGTCAGCACAATAGGGGGCTAGTTTTTGTCTATTTAATTTGATCTGTACAGGAAGATCTTGGGAAAATTATAGTTTGTGAGACTTCCATATGAATTGTTTCTTTGTTTTAGCAGTTTCTAGGATCTGGAAAGTGTCTTGAAAGTTTAGTAACTTAGTATAAATTAACCTTGGTGTGGAAGAATCTTGCTTTGTACGCAGTGCTCTGTGTGCTCTCTCTACAATTATAGATTTTGAAGAAGCTTCACAATTTAACAGTGTTTCAAAGATATTTTTAGTCACAGATAACAAGTTTTTATTGTCATAAGATTCAGGTAAACCACGAATAATGATGTTATTTCTTGACTCCTGGCTTCCAGATCCAATATTTTAGCTTGTAAATCTGAAACAGTTTTATCTCTAGATTTAAAGTCACTTTCCAATAAGTCTGTTTTAACCTCCAAAGCTAAGATTTTATTTTCAATAGTAACAATACTATCGTTTATTTGCTTTAAAGATTTACTAAAGTCTGTAAACTGTTCTGAAAAGTTTTGTATAGCACTTTGGATTGGTTTTAATGCTATTTTTAGTTCTTCTAAAAGGAAATTTGAGCCATTTAAATCTTTATTACTTACATTAAAAGTTTCTGTAGGTTGTCTAGATGATTTCAGTCTTTTTAAACCTGAATCTTTTTCAGGAGAGAGCATTGAAGTATATTTGGCCTTTGTAGGCTGAGTCTCCATGGAGTCAGATTTTGTAGCCATGCCCAGAAATGGAATGCAGTTAACAGGATACCAGGAACCAGGAACAGACTGGAGCAGTAGGAGTCCCAGCAGCAGAGAGACCAAGAATGTTCTGAGGTAAAATAAATCCCAGGATAATAATTCCAGAAGAAAAAATAATCCAAATGCGTAGAAAAAGATTTATAAAATCTTTTAGTATAAAAATTTGAGGAAAAAGGTTGATGTAAAGTTGTAATAAAAACCAAAAGTTAAATAGCTGTGAGGAGCTCAGAGAGTAAGGACTAGACTAGTCGGCAGCCATCTTGGAATGTCTGAACTATGATGCTACTTTAGAAAAACAAATTTTTGATTGTCAGAAAGATTTAATTCTGCTTCACCAAAATAACCTCTCCTTAGCTGAATAAAAGCTACTTGCTTCATATTCAGAGTGGGCCCAGGTTCCATCTAAATTGTTAGCGAGAATTATTAAGGTTAACTTCAGAAATCCAAATATTACATCTTTATCTTATAATAACAGATTATATGATACTGATGGAGAGATTATTCAACTTTTCACCTCTCTTTACACTGAGTTATATTCAGGTTCTTCTAATTCTGTTAAAGATAATCACTCAAAACTCTTTTTAGACTCTTTGCAGTTCCCTAAACTTAATGATAATCAGCAAAAACTACTTTCTACCCCTATATCGGTACAAGAAATCTCAGATTCAATAGATAATCTTAAATTGGGTAAATCTCCGGGACCTGATGGTTTTACTCCAGAATTTTTCAAAACTTTCAAATTGGTAGTTCTTCCCTTTCTATTTAAAGTTTACAATCATATAAGAGTTAATGATATCTCAGATATTCATTGGAACACATCCAAAACCATTCTAATTCAAAAAATAATAAAGATAAATCTGACCCAGTAAATTATAGACCCATTTCTTTAATTAACGTGGATATTAAGATTCTGTCATCTATTCTGGCTAACAGATTGAAACGGATTTTACCCTCAATTATCTCGTCAGATCAATCAGGTTTTATGTCTCAGAGACATGCTTGGGATAATACTCTATCTTTAGAGACTATACTTCATCTCATTAAGAAAAATCCAAACCCTATATATGCTTTGATTATAGATGCATCAAATGCCTTTGACAGAGTATGTTGGAACTTTCTATTTCAAACTATGTTATGTTTTAATATTCCCTTATTCTTTATAAATTTTTAAAAGTTTTATACAAGAATATGTTTACTAGACTATACATTAATGGTCAATTTTCTGCTCCGATAAAGATCACTAAAGGAACAAGACAGGGTTGTCCATTGTCCCCTTTTCTTTTCAACATTTACTTAGAACCTTTACTATTGTTTATTACTCAAAATACTTTTCATAACATCCCTAGAATTCTTAATACTAATATTCATTTCTCTGCTTTTATGGATGATTTAGTAATCTACTTTCAAACTCCATTATCTGATTACAGAAAAATAATGAATTCTATTGATTATTTTTCTTTGGTTTCCAACTATCTTTTAAATTCTACAAGAACTCATATTTTTCCCTTAAATCATTTAGCACACAAATCTTTTTTGTTTCCAGACGATCATTTTCAGTTTACTTATAATATAAAATATTTAGGAATCAATTTAGAACACAATAATAAATCTTCCTTTCAAAATAATATTAATAAATTATGGAACTCTATATTGTCTGATATGGACAGATGGGAGCATCTAAACCTTTCATTTCTTTCAAGGGTGGCCATTATTAAAATGAATATTCTGCCTAAATTTCTTTACCAATTCTCATTATCTGATCAGATAATTTCAAAAAATTTATTTGAGTCTGTAAATAAAGCTTTGGCAAAATTCATATGGTTCCCCAAATCTGTTAGAATTTCCTATTCTAGATTGGCATTTTCGAAGGACAAGGGAGGTTTGGGTTTACCTAATCTTTATCTCTATTATTTGATTGTCTCATCCAATAAACTTCTTACTATCTCTAAATTCAATAATACTTCTTATCCAAATCACTCTTTATGGATAAAATTATGGTATAATTATGTCATTTCTAATAATTTAAATCCTGAAGCTATTCCCTTTATCTCTCTGGATAGTTTATTTATTAAAAATATATCTACAGTATTTAAAGAAAAGATTAGAGATTTCCAAACCTTACTCAAAATGTGTAAACTGGAAAGGATCTCGCACCATGTTCAGCCAATTCATCTAAACCCAAATATATTATTGGACAATAAACTTTTGAACTTAACAAACTATCCTTTAATTAAAAATCTAAAAGTAGGAGATGTTTTGAAATATCTTGACTTGCCTTTATCTAACTGGCGTAAGTTATTGAAAGTAAATTGGAATTACTCACCAATTCTTACACAACTAAGAGCAATAATTAAAAACAAATTTGTATCTCTGGTCCCCATAGACTCACAATTGAAAAACCTTAACACGATTATCAAAATACTTTCATCATCTGATAAAATGCTCTCAAACTCATATAAATTAATTAATTCTTTAATGATGGACCACAACTGTCTTTTATCTAATGTTTGGTTGAATTATAATTCCCAATTGTCAGAATCTCAGAAAGTCCTGGCTATTAGACACACTAAGGAATTTATCCCTTTTAAAAAATTAGTATACACACAATTAATGATTAATAATGATGCCTACTTTACCCCAATCAAATTAAACAAATTTAACCCAAATAAGTCCCCTTCGTGTTCATGCTGTTCTCATCCCCAAGCAGACCTCCTTCATATTCTATGGTATTGTCATTTTTCTCACAGATTGTGGACATCTTTGAAAGTCGGACTGCAGAAAATGGGATATCAAAAATCCACGTTGACGTGGGAATTTGCTATTCTACATATTCCATTGATTCATCTTTCAAAAGTTGATATTCATGTTATCATTTTTATTTGCTCATTACTAAAACTTTATATAATACAAAATTGGATTGATCGTTCTAAATTAAAATGGGTTACTTTCCAGAAAATGGCTTTTAAATTTATTGATGCTCAAAGATACTTAGGTGGAAGTCCAAAAAAAAAGCTATTAGAAAGGTTGTGTTAGAAAAGGTTTTAAACATATTAAATAGTTAATGTTAAATATTTTTTTTTCTCTCAGGTTGCCTAACTTGTATATAGTGTACATATGGTGTATGTTTTATTTCTAAATAACTTATCAAAATCTCATGAAGGTTGTTATCACTAGATGAATCGTTATATGTTCATTTATGCCTTCTTGTTATGTATAATCTTTTAATTGTCTTGCTATTCATATAATTAATAAAAAAATTTTTTGAGAAAAAAAAGAATCACAGAAAATGATAGATCATATTGCTCTAATTTAATTCTTCATTCAATCTGAAGAGAGGCATAGTGTTTTACTGTTAAATAAAACAAGACACTTAAAATATTCTTAATATCATTTTCAATACAATTTTATTATGGTTAACGGTCACAAATGAAATAACTAAAATGCCCACAGTCATACTTGGTCATGCAGCTGTGGACAATGTGACAGTATCACGGTAGTACATGTTCACCAACTTCACCATTCTTGTAGAATGACATACTTTGAGGAAAGTAAAAGAAAATTTGCTGCCAGATTAAAGAACATTGTCAAAATATTATAAATAAAATATTAAAAATAAAGTTCTGCATAGTCCATTGCCATAACTTCTTGTATGATGCAAAATTATGGGGAAAAATGCCTGAAAGCTGGGGTTATGTATTGTTTTACACCATTTTACAGTACAACAGATGAAGCAATGCTGCGTTTCATGGTGCAGATCTTGACTGGTACTTATTTACCATTGTATAAATCAGTTTGTTAGCATTTTCCCACACTGGATGTTTTAAACACCTGAAGTAGCAATACTGCTGTGCCAGAAAAAGGGGAGGAAGGATTCTTCTACTGTGCCTATTACCCAAAATTTTAAAACCAGGCCTTACTAGGGATAGCTAACAGCTCACCACTTGTGGGTGGCTTCTGTCAGAAAACAGTCTGTTCTTGCTCTACCACACACCAAATGAGGAGGTTAAGAATCAAATGTCATGTGACCGTGGACAGCGTCAATTTATGTCACCCTTCCTCTGCTATTACATTTGGGGAAAAAATGCACTAATACTGTTATACAAAATATCTAATGTACCATCTTAACATTTTTCACCATCGTGTATCCATGTTTTTTAAAGGATGTGAGGCTCTGAACTAGCCTCAGATAAAGTCTCCTTCTTCTTCTTCTTTCAGTTTTTCCCAGTTAGGGGTCGCCACAGCAGATCACCTGTCCGCTCATGATTGGCAGTGGAGTTTTACGGTATCGAGTTGCCAGCCTGGCGCCCAACCTTTCACAGAAGGCACACACATGCATGCACTCATGCCTATGGCCAATTTAGTGTGTCTAATCCACCTACAGCATGTCTTTGGGAGGTGCGAGGAAACCGGAGCACCCAGAGGAAACCCACACGACCCCAGGGAGGACATGCAGACTCCACACAGAAGACACCCCAGCCGAGGATCGAACCGAAGAACCTCTTGCTGTGAGGTGGCAATGCTAAACGCTGCACCACCGTGGCTGCACTAGCCTCAGATAAAGTCTAATCTTTTGAAATCTGGACAACGTCAGAACCAGAAATGAGACAAATAATCAGTTAAATAAAATAAAGTGAAGAAAATGCTTCAGTGGTGTACATAACTTTGTAATCACAAATTTAATTTGTAGTACTCTTCATACAACAGTATTCTACTTTATATTTTAAATTGGAAATAATCATGATTTTTTTTCAATGCTGGTTTGATAGAGCATAAAACCATTTACCTTAAATAGTTACGAAGCCCCTATGCGAGAGATGCAATTATACAGCCAAACTGGAGACTAAGCTGTCTCCACCCAAGACTGGAACAGACAGTCAAGAGGAGAAGGTTAACACCTGCACCACACCTCCAGCCATACACTGACCTACTAAACCAGCACTGGCAAAAATACACATAAATACACAAAATCATACTCGGGGGGCTCTAAATAAAAACACGCAAAAGCATCAGAGACCTCCATACCAGACACCCAAACAACTTGCACCTCCTGTCACAAACCAGACAACCCATAAAACACAAAATCAGTGTACCGCACAATCACAGCCCTTAAGGCGAAATAACATACCTAACACACTAGTAATAGGTGACTCTATAGTCAGGCACACTGACATCCCACTAACTAGGCTGGACAAGCAGAAGGTTACTGTTAGCTGCCTGTTGGGAGCCAGAATCTGCCACATAACACAAGCACTCAGGTCACTTCAGAACAAGTACAAATATGACTCTATCATTGTTCATGTTGGTGTGAATGACTTGAGACGTACCTCCCTGGACAACATGAAAAGAGACATGGAAGAGCTCTCTGATCATGTAGCCCAGACTGGTATGACCCTGACCCTGAGTAGCATCCTGCCCTCACCAAGAATGATACCTCAGTATAAAGAAAAAAATGATCAATTTCAACAATTGGCTAAGCTTTTGGCCTCATTCGAAGGGGATCCAGTGTCTGTCAGCCTGGGATGACATGCTCGACAAGCCACGTTGCTTCGCAAGAGATGACTTGCACCTGTCACCCTTAGGCTTTCAAATACTAGCCAAGGCTCTAGCTGCCTCCATAGTGCCATTTTTAGGCAAGGCTCAAAAGTCAAACCCACCTCCGTAAACAGCACAATTAACAAAAAACTGAGGGTTATGCTACTCAACACCAGGAGTTTAAATCTCAAAATGCACGCGCTCGAAGCTCTGGAACCCTTACTGTTCGGCATATACTTCTCAGAAGTACAGGCAAACACAGGAGGACTATGGCTAACCAAGTTCGCCGATGACTGCAAACTGGTAGCCATAATTGACTCTCCGGCTGACATGGACATCCTCCTAAAGGGCCTTACTGAGACGGACACCTGGTGTCAAAGTCATGGCCTCAAGCTAAATGCCAAAAAATGCATAGTCATCCTGTTTGGGAAAAACAAAACACCCACAAATTACCAGATAGGTGGCAGCCCCCTTAATACAGAAGCGGTAATAAGTGATCTGGGGACCCAGGTAGACAGTAATCTCTCCTTTGACAATCAGATTGCCAGAGTATTTAGGAAATCCTTCTATGTGGCCCATCTAATTACTAAAGGGTTCACATCTAGAAATAGAGAGGTTATAGTGCCCCTCTACTCGTCACTCATCAGACCCATCATAGAGTACAATGCCCCATTTGGGATGTACCTCACAAGACATTTCCAACAGCTGGAAAGACCACAAAAATACCTCACCAAGAGGATTACTGGCCTCAAACATATGTCTTATGCAGCCCGACTGAAAAAACTCTGGCTGTACTCAGTGGCATATCGCTTACTCAGGGGTGATCTCTGCCTGACTTACAAAGCCATGTCCAGCTCAGAACTGATGGACATGCTCCACCTAAAGAAATCCAAGCCACTGCGAGCCAAGTGCTCTAGTGAGCTAAACCTCACCACAGCAATAAATAGAATATGCTGGAGGGATATATTCCTGTCACAGAGACTCCCCATGCTTTGGAAGAAAATTCCAAACTACATTAGCCAGAGCCCCTCACTAACACTCTTCAAGAGAAACCTTGACGAGTGGATGGGTAACAGAAAATACACCCCTGGGATCACTTCATTGGCTCTGCTTGACAGAGGATTAGTTAATCAATGGGGCGGCGAAAGCTGACACACTCTGCCTAGGCTTATAAATGCCCTCGGGCAGATAGCCTACTACCTACCTATGAACCTATCTCAATTCTTTTAAATATAGCTTTTTATGAGGTTTATATGACTTACTCTACTTGGAATAGAGTTCGTTAAAATCTGATATGAAGTCCTAAGACATAAAACTAACACATTAACACTATAATTCAAATTTGCTATATTCATCCCTAGCAATACACACTCCCTAGAGTGGTCATGCTTGGTGCATCAGCTGCTCTGATTCTCATAGCATCTCAAGTGGGTAGACTGCTCAAGGTTATACCAAATTTTAAAAAAAGCAGAAAATGGCAAATGCAGAAACATAACATCTTATTCTAAGCCAAGACTTTCCTTTCAAAAAAGGAATCCATGTACTGTCTCTAGCTTGCTTTAATTAACATTAGTCAATATGTATTACTCAATATACCATCTCTAGGTTGTACAATGAAATCCTTAAACAGCTTGCACAGTAATAATGAACCATCTGATCTGAAATACTTGTCACCACAAAAGATATCTAGCATCTTTTAAAAATAGCACACTACCACAACTCTGCATAACACTGGGTGGTAAGAGGGGCCTTCCAGGCAGTAGCAGCTCCCGTGTTCAGCCAATATTTTCCCAAAAGTTAAACTAGAGGAAAACTGTATAAAAGTCATCATCATCATACTTGTTTTACCTGCACAAAACTTCAAAATAAATAGGCTAGTACTACATTATGGTATGGAACAGTCGTGTCTTGTAGACAATATTTTAAGCTGTTTCACTATTATGAATGTATTTATTTAATTTAGCATTTGTTTACCGGGATAGTCCAACTTGGAACGGATCAATTTTCAGTGGAGGCCCAGGGAAAATGCTCCAGATGCATGTCTTTGTAACATGGGAGGAAACCGGAGCACATGGAGGAAACCCAGATGAACACAGGGAGGACATGCAGACTTGCACAGAAGACACCCCAGCTGAGAATCAGACCAGAGAACCTCTTGCAGTGAGGCAACAACAAAAAAACACTGCACCACTACACCATCCAGTTTTTACTAGATTAGTATGAATACCAGGCACACTATGAAATATGTCAGCTGATTGTATTCATAGACAAGCTCATAGTGACAAATGCCACTGTAGAATAAGTCCCTCTTCTCATACTCAGCCACTCCTCAGTTATCCTCCAATACCCCACTTCCTCACTCCACTCACCTCATTTGTGCCTCACCCCACTTCTCCTCCTCTACTTTCCATCACCTGTACACTGTAGCTGCATGAGAGTGTTTATTCTACTTGATAGTGTTAGCTATACCATGCCTACTCTGTGTGTAACTGTTATTGTTTAAAAACACACATTCTGTCTGACAATTACATAATTATTGTTTTACTACTGTTTGTTATTTTGATCTGTTTGGTAGTTTCATTTAACCCTGGGCTGAGCTTGAAAATGAAGTGGTAGGATCAGTGCTCTACCCCAGTCAACAAATAAAATAAAATAAAATAAGAACAGCAACAGAGAATACTAATTCAAAAATGTGAAAAGATAACATTAGCATTATTTCCATACTTATATTAAATACATAACAGTGAGAATATACACCTTATAAAGCAGAATTATAGTCAAAATGTGAGAAGACAGCTATGACACAAAATTATCATCCAAAATGACACATATAAAATCAACATTTAAACTCCACTGCTAGGATGGGTCTTTTCTACAACTGCTTTCTCTGATGAGATTCTTCCAATAACCATCATGTTGGGGACTTTGCCCCTGTACCCCCTAATTAATTTTACTTCTAATTTGCTACAACTTGGAAATAAAATAATTGCTTCTGTGTTTGTACTTCTGGGTTGAGAATAGTGATTTTTACTTCACTAGCCTTCAGACACTGATATTTTTCCAGTTATCTTTAAAAGTTATACAAACAATGAAACATCATCTCATCATCTTTGGTCATGCTCACAATTAACTTGAGACCTTCTGATGTTTTTAACAGGTTTCCCAAACCAGCACAATGAGTGTTTTTTTTTTGCTCATCTAGATGCAGTCTTTCTTACTGCCTATTCACTTTCTGCATATGTTAAAATAAACACATTTTCCTTAATGAAAATACCCCAGATGTCTTTCTGTTTTACACCTGCTTGCTTTTCTGTCTGTCTTCACTCATTCTGTATCAATATAGAGGATTATGAGTGGGTTGCCGAACATAAGCAGCTTATTATGTGTTTGAGAATGGAGCGAAGCTCAAGAGGTGATTTTGGCATCCATTGTCAAGAACACATAATAAACGATTATGATCAGACACCCGATCATAATTTTTGTAGTGCATGGAACTTTATCTACTTCATGCACTACTAGTTATTTTACAAAAGAAAAGGTACATGTTTTGACTGTTTTCAAAGCCATACAGTACAATCACTGTCAAAAAGAGTGTTAAGAGATTCTGTTATGTTGGAAAAAGTCAGGGCCACATTTCCAGCACAGACAGCAGGCAGAAACAAACCTGTTTTTTATTCTGCAACTGTCATTTACTGGTCAGTACTGGCAGGTTTAACTGTCAAGCATGATACCCAATCTTAACTACAGAAATAGGGGGTGCTTGACATTTGTTAATATTGGGTCTCGCACTATAGAAGTGCTTAGCTGACTTTTCTCTTTCCAGATATCGAAACATAATCACTGCACTCGGTTATTACAGACTATTCAAAATGACAGAGCAGAACTCAATGTCCTATAGTATGTTAGAAATGTGGCTCAAAGAAACAACAGCTGCTAAGAAAAAAAGTACTAGACCTGGGCTTTCTAACACAGGTGAGAATCATGCACCTACATGCTGTACTTCTACAAACCTTACTTTACATTTAACATCAAATGAATTGCTACACATGTATTCCAACTTTTGTGCAACTCACAAAATCACTCTCATTCTGTAGCAGTTTGAATCAAACACTCAATAAAAGCCATTAAAAATGAGTACCTCACAGTCACAGAGTTCATAAAAAGCTAGTCAGCATCTGTTGTATCAGCACAATAGAACTGTATAAAATGCCATCAGTGGAGAATACACAAAATTAGACTATGGGTCACAGATGCTTATCCATTTTAGCACACGCTGCATAAGCCAAAACCTAGTATAGAGTGTCTAACATCTGAGACTTGACCCAGAGTTTCAAGCCTCATTCTATACTCTAGACTTAAATCACACCTGTTTAGTGTCCTGGTACCTGAACGTTCTTTTGGTTATTGCTTTAAATTTTAAGTTGTGCATTTGGTGAGGGCTCAGTGGAAGAGCCCCCTCAGACATTAACAGATAATGAATAAATAGATTCTTTCCTCCAAACTGTGCCATTCTATATATATAGAAGACATGGCCTTCTTATATCACTTGTTATGAAGATTTCCGTCTATCTCAAAGAATTACTCAACTGTCTTAATCTGGAAGAAGCAAAGATTTAATTAAAGAAATTAAATCAAGCCACTTACGTAAGTCCATCAGTGATGATATTGTTCCACTGAACTTCTCTAGCAGTTTATTATATCATGAAAACATTTTCTAGGAGCAACTCTTTGAAAATGCCAGTATTCAGCTATAATTATGTGCATCCAGCTCTTTAACACGTAATGTGTTTCTGTGATGTTCTCTTAGGGTTTTCAAACATCATTACCAGTTAGCATTACACCACAGGATGTGTTCCCTTCCTGATATTGGAGCAGATGAATTATGAAACAGGAACTGGCATGGCAGAATGCATGACATTCTAAAGCTACCAGTTCCTACAAATACTGTGACTCTAGCAAATAATAGCTAGCTTTTTCCATAAATGACAGTGGATGAAAACAGAGCCTTGCTGATGTGCACCTAATACAGTTTTGCAAATCAAAGCACCATGAAACAAGTTTATCGCATCGAAAGACTGGGGTGCATCACAAGCCTGTTATTATCAAAAGAAAAAAGGTTGATCACAGTAACATTTTCAAGATGCAATAAGATCTTTCTTTTCAACAATACATACAAATGGCAAAAATCGGGAGAATTTTTAAATATTACTCCAATTCAATTTAAAAAGATAACAGAACAAGATATTTTGCATCAACATGCATTTTCTCAACAATCAGAGGTAAGAAACTGTCTAACGTTAATTACTGACTATATCCCAAAGTGTTTTACTAACAAAAACAACCTTTTTATGGGGGATAAGACAAAGATATAATAAAAACATCAGATACATTCTGTAAAACTCTGGACAGTTGAGAGGTCTGAGTGAGAGTACAATAAATGCCAATATATTTGCACTCATATCTAAAGCACTTAAATGCTCTCTGCTTGGTAGTTTAACTACAGTAAGTTGCTTGACACATTTATAGCAAGCTGTCTGGCGCTACAGTTTCAGAGTATATGAGTATGCATACAGCATGAGTGTGTGTGTGTACACACACACACACACACACTTTATATATATATATATATATATACATATATATATATATATATATATATATATATATATATATATATATATATATATATATATATATATATATATATCTATATATATATCTTGTTTTGGTCTTCAATATAGAGGCCATTATTTGCTCCTCAAGCCATTAAGAGTGGAGGATGTGCAGCACTGACACTGTTTATGGTCATTAATGAAGCACTGCAGTTTGACTGTGGCATGCTACTTTTGCTTGCTATGGATTTTATTTATTTATTTTAGGTTTTCAATCAAAGTTGAAGGGGACGCTAATATGGGGAACTGCACACAGTACCAGAAAAGTTACTAAGGTACTGCTACTGAGATCCACACACACACATAAGTTCATTACAGTTCTGCTACTGAGATCCACACACACACAAGTTTGCTGTGGTACTGCTACTGAGATCCACACATACATAAGTTCACTGTGGTACTGTTGCTGACATACACACACACACACACACACACACACACACTAACACACAAGTTCACTATGGTACTGCTACTGAGATCTACACACACACGTAAGTTCGCTAGAATACTACTACTGAGATCCATAAACACATAAGTTAGCTATAGTACTACTACTGAGGTATATATATATATATATATACACACACACACACACACACACACACACACACACACACACACACACACACACACACACACATGTTAGCTATGGTAACTGCTACTGAGATCCACCCACACATAAGTTAGCTACAGTACTGCTACTGAAATCCACATACACACACATAAGTTCACTGTGGTACTGCTACTGAGAGCCACACACACACATAAGTTCACTGCGGTACTGCTACTGAGATCCACACACACATAAGTTAGCTATAGTACTGCTACTGAAATCCACATACACACATAACTTCACTGTGGTACTGCTACTGAGATCACACACACACACAAGTTAGCTATAGTACTGCTACCGAGATACACACACACACACACACAAATTAGCAATGGTACTGCTACTGAGTTCCACACACACATAAGATAGCTATAGTAATGCTACTGAAATCCACATACACACACATAACTTCACTGTGGTACTGCTACTGAAATCCACACACACAAGTTCGCTATGGTACTGCTACTGAGATCCACACACAGATAAGTTAGCTATGGTATTGCTACTGAGACACACACACACACACACACACACACACACATAAGTTTGCTATGGTACTGCTACTGAGATCCACAC